>NC_092024.1:25500841-25610841 GCF_042242105.1 Pempheris klunzingeri | reverse complement strand
CCTTAAGTAGTCCAGTAGAAATGGGGTCTAGGAGACCAGCTGACAGTCTGGATGAGGAGATTATTGAGGCCAGTTCAGGAAGATCAAGTGGAGAAAAACAGTCCAGATGCACATTAAGTCCAACAGCTGTTTCCACGGTTCCTGAGTTTGAGGTTGGATCAGAGCCTGTTGAGGGCAGGAGGTGATGGATTTAGTCTCTAATAGTCAGAATTTTATCATTAAAGAAGCTCATGAAGTTGTTGCTACTGAGCTCTAAAGGATCACAAGGATCAGTGGAGTTCTGGCTCTTTGTCAGCCTGGCTAACGTGCTGAACAGAAATCTAGGGCTGTTTTTATTCTCTTCTGTCAGTGAAGAGTAGTAGGAGGCTCTGGCATCACAGAGGGCCTTTCTAGAGGTTTTCTCTCTGCTGCCAGGTGAAGCAGGACTCCTGTCCTTTACTCTGAGGCTCTGGGAGTTATACCAGGGAGCTCGTCTCTTCTCTTTAGGACTTCTGAGTCCAACAGTGAGATGAAAGCAGAGCTCAGACCTTCACTATCATCAGAATCACTTTGTCTGCACTGAGGACTAAATCTGATAGTAACATTTGATAGGTCACTGGTTACTGGCTATTGGTTATTGGTTAGTGGTCAGGGGTTAGGGTTAGTGGTCAGGGGTTAGTGGTTAGTGGTCAGGGGTTAGGGTTAGTGGTCAGGGGTTAGGGTTAGTGGTCAGGGGTTAGTGGTTAGTGGTCAGGGGTTTGGGTTAGTGGTCAGGGGTTAGTGGTTAGTGGTCAGGGGTTAGGGTTAGTGGTCAGGGGTTAGGGTTAGTGGTCAGGGGTTAGTGGTTAGTGGTCAGGGGTTAGGGTTAGTGGTCAGGGGTTAGTGGTTAGTGGTCAGGGGTTAGGGTTAGTGGTCAGGGGTTAGTGGTTAGTGGTCAGGGGTTAGGGTTAGTGGTCAGGGGTTAGGGTTAGTGGTCAGGGGTTAGTGGTTAGTGGTCAGGGGTTTGGGTTAGTGGTCAGGGGTTAGTGGTCAGGGGTTAGGGTTAGTGGTCAGGGGTTAGGGTTAGTGGTCAGGGGTTAGTGGTTAGTGGTCAGGGGTTAGGGTTAGTGGTCAGGGGTTAGTGGTTAGTGGTCAGGGGTTAGGGTTAGTAGTCAGGGGTTAGTGGTTAGTAGTCAGGGGTCAGGGTTAGTGGTCAGGGGTTAGTGGTTAGTGGTCAGGGGTTAGGGTTAGTGGTCAGGGGTTAGTGGTTAGTGGTCAGGGGTTAGGGTTAGTGTCAGGGGTTAGGGTTAGTGGTCAGGGGTTAGTGGTTAGTTGTCAGGGGTTAGGGTAAGTGGTCAGGGGTTAATGGTTAGTAGTCAGGGGTTTGGGTTAGTGGTCAGGGGTTAGTGTTTAGTAGTCAGGGGTTAGGGTTAGTAGTCAGTTAGTAGTCAGGGGTTAGGGTTAGTGGTCAGGGGTTAGTGGTTAGTAGTCAGGGGTTAGGGTTAGTGGTCAGGGGTTAGTGGTTAGTAGTCAGGGGTTAGGGTTAGTGGTCAGGGGTTAGGGTTAGTGGTCAGGGGTTAGGGTTAGTATTAGGGTTAGTAGTCAGTTAGTAGTCAGTTAGTAGTCAGGCTGTTATCGTACATCGTTGTAAATCCTGCAGCCGTCACACTAAAAGCTCCTGGATGATAATTATCACTTCAGAGCAGAGACTGACTCACCTGTCACCTGTTCATGACCTCCTACAGACTAGCAGCCTCCAGACAGGATGTGGACTCACCTGGACCCACAGGCAGGTACAGACAAGACCAGGACCAGGACCAGGACCAGGATCAGGATCAGGACCTACAGATGTGACCTCATCCGCCACCTTCAGATCTTTACCTGATTATTTTACCTATAAAGCCTGTTGTTCCCAGTTTACAACACACAGACACACAGACACACAGACACACACACACACACTGTGTATGGGGACAGAGGAGCATGGTGTGTGTGTGTGTGTGTGTGTGTGTGTGTGTGTGTGTAAATAGTTGTTCTGATAAAACAGAGTTGAAGAGTTCAGGGGAAAACAAAGCTGTCACCCTGACATTAATAACAGGCTGTAACACACACACACACACATTCAGACGGCCGGTGAGGTGAGTTTATCTGAAGGTCAAACTCTGTTTGTGTCTCAGATCATGTGACGTGTGACCTCACACCAATCTCTGACATGGTAACACACACACACACACACACACACACACACACACACACACACACACACACACATACTGACTGATGGAGCAGCAGCTCTAAAATCCCTGTTTTAGTGAATGTAGTCTGGTGTGTGTGCTGTTTGTGGTTAAACCAAAAGGATCTTCCAGGTCTCTCTCTGTAGGGATCCATAATACTGGACAGTTCAGATTTCCCATCAGGCCCTGCGGTCATACAGTGAACAGGTGGATGCTTCCCCCTGCTGGAGGGAGCAGGTTAACACCAGTTCAATCAGAGGAATGTCACACTCCTTTACCTGCTCATTGTGGATGTGATCATGTGGTCGTAATGCCACCAATGATCCACATCAGACCCCACCTGCCCAGGTGACCCCTGTCACACTGACCCCCCCAGGTGTAGGAGTATATATTTACTTGCTGTGTTTCAGAGGCAGAGCTGCTGTCTTACACACTTCTCTGCTCCTCCATTAGAACAGTCACCCACCCAACATCCTATAGAAACTGTGTCGTCCCCCTCAGATCATTCAGATCTTTTAGATCTAACAGGAGAGGAGTTCAGCATAAAAACATCTCATCAGAGTTAATACCTCCACTGGCACTATGAAACAGGACAGGAGAGTTAAAGTGGACTTTTAAACATCAGATCTCTGCCATCCAAAGCTGTTTTAGTAAATGATCTGATATCTGACCACCATAATGATTTATTGTGTCTGACAGAAACCTGGCTACGTCCTGAGGAGTATGTTAGCCTTAATGAGGCCACTCCTCCCAGTCATACTAATACTCATATTCCCAGAGATTCTGGACGTGGAGGTGGAGTTGCAGCAATCTTTAACTCTAGTTTAACAGTCCAACCTAGACCCAAACTTAATTATAACTCCTTTGAAAGCCTTGTTCTTAGTTTTTCACACCCAACCTGGAAAACACTAAAACCAGTGTTGGTTGTCACAGTGTACCGCCCTCCTGGTCCGGACTCTGAATTCTAAACTGAGTTTTCAGAGTTTTTATCAGACTTAGTCCTCAGTGTGGACAAAGTGATTCTAGTAGGTGTCGCGTGTTCGTTTTTTTCGATGAAGGACAGGCAACTTCTCTTATTGAAGGTGTTTTATTTTCTGTGTGAATAAGTATTGATCTTGGCCAAGGACACAGTCTGAGCTCTGAAAACCACAGTCAGCAAGCTGTTAGTCTGTAGCCAACAGGTCAGAGTGAGCCCTGAAACACGTATGTAGTAACAGTATATACATTCCAGCAAGAATACAATTATTTTTGATTGGTCGGCTAGTTGGGGAGTAACCGCGGTTTAGACTTGGCCCTCCCTTCGTTGGTGCACAGGCTGGTCCCGGCCTCTTGGCATCACCACCTTGACCAGCAGCCGTACCTGTAAACAAAGTATCCTCCCTGGTGACCTTTCCCTATCATGTGCGTGCTTCTTACAATAGAGTCTTTCTGAGAGCATCCTCCCCTGCAGCTTATCCTGCTGTTACAATGACGGCTTCCACCAGCTTTCGGCCTTGGGGTTCCAGTATAGGGCGTGAAATGTAAGCGTGCTTGTGCTTTCTTGCCATAAACATCCCACCTGATCATCATGTGTCTGACCCTTCAGAACCTGGAGCCAGTGCTTGTTCCCCTCTTTAGCAACTATGGGGTATGGCTCTTCCCTGTGGCGGTGCATTGCATTAATATGTCTCTCCCTGCTAATTAAAAACAGTGCATACATTGTCAGTAAGAACTGAGCTTCCAGTGTTAGCAAAACAATTGGCTCTAATGGTTGATTATATAATATTATTAGTTCACTCACAGGTCACTTAGTTAGTTCAAATATAGGTTATACAGTTTATTATTATTATAATGTTAGTCATACAGTTATTAGTGCTAATTCAAGTCCAGTGTTCTGTAATTAGTTTTACATATAGTGCTGTTAGTACAAATTTAAGGCACACAGTATTGTATAATTGGCCTTTTATAAGTAGTGATTAAAAGTAGTATTAAAATTCCCCACATAGGTGACTTTAATATTCATGTGGACGATGATAATGATGGTCTGAGCTCTGCTTTCATCTCACTGTTGGACTCAGCTGGCTTCTCCCAGAGTGTAGATGAACCCACTTGTTTTGGCTGATGGTGTTGAAATTGAACAGTTAACAGTCTTTCTACATAACTCTGTTCTATCAGACCATCACCTGATAACTGTTGATTTCCTGTTCCTGGACTCTGCTCTATATGACAGAGAGGTCCTCACTAGATCCTTATCTGATAGTGCTGTTGCCAACTTTAAGGAGGTGATTCCTTCAGTACTTCAGCCAGTGTGTCCCTGTGCTATGGATGAACCCCATGTTAATCTGAGCCCCTCCCAAATTGATTATCTGGTCGATAGTGCTGCAGGTTCACTGCGAATGACACTAGACTCTATCGCCCCTCTAAAAAAGAAGAGAATTAAAGAGAAGAGACAAGTTCCCTGGTATAACTCCCAGACACGTGAGCTTAAGCAACACTCACGAAAACTAGAAAGGACATGGCGGGCCACCAAAGTGGAAGAATCCCGTTTAATCTGGCAAGATAGTCTTAAAACCTATAGAAAGGCCCTCTGTAATGCTACTCCTCATTAATAGAAGAAAATAAAAGCAACCCTAGATTCCTTTTTAGCACAATAGCCAGGCTGACAAGGAGCCAGAACTCTATTGATCCTTGTGATCCTTTAGAGCTCAGCAGTAACGACTTCATGAGCTTCTTTAATGATAAAATTCTAACTATTAGAGACTAAATCCATCACCTCCTGCCCTTAACAGGGTCTGATTCTACTTCAAACTTAGGAACCATAGAAACAGCTGTTAGACCTGATGTGTATTTGGACTGTTTTTCTCCACTTGATCTTCCTGAACTGGCCTCAATAATCTCCTCATCCAGACCGTCAGCTGGTCTCCTAGACTCCATTCCTACTGGACTACTTAAGGAGGTCCTGCCCTTAATTAACGCGTCCTTACTGGATCTGATCAATCAGTCTTTACTAACAGGCTACGTACCTCAGTCCTTTAAAGTAGCAGTAATTAAACCTCTCCTGAAAAAGCCCACTCTGGATTCAGGTGTATCAGCCAACTATAGACCTTCATCCAACCTTCTCTTTCTCTCAGCGATCCTGGAGAAAGCAGCAGCCAACCAGCTGTGTGACTTTCTAAACTCTAATAGTCTATTAGAGGACCTTCAGTCAGGTTTTAGAGCGAACCACAGCACAGAGACACTGGTGAAGGTTACAGACCTCCTCCTTATGGCATCAGACAGAGGACTTCTCTCTGTCCTGGTCTGGTTAGACCTGAGTGCTGCTTTCGACACCATTGACCATCACATCCTGTTACAGAGACTGGAACAGTTCACTGGCATAAAAGGAACTGCATTAAGCTGGTTTAAGTCCTATTGATCAGATCGATTTCAGTTTGTACACGTTAACAATGAATCCTCTGTCCACACTAAGGTTAGACATGGAGTTCCACAAGGTTCAGTGCTTGGATACTATCTATCTTATATATGCTTCCTCTGGGTAATATTATCAGGAAGCACTCCATTAATTTCCACTGTTATGCCGATGATACACAATTATATTTATCAATGAAGCCAGATGAACACAGTCAGTTGGCTAAACTTCAAATCTGCCTTAAGGACATAAAGTCCTGGATGAGCAGCAACTTTCTGCTGCTAAATTCACATAAAACTGAAGTTATTTTGCTCCAAACACCTCAGAGACATCTTTTCTACCAACATATATACTCTGGACGGCATCACTCTGGCCTCCAGCTCCACTGGGAGGAATCTGGGAGTCTTATTGATCAGGATTTGTCCTTTAACTCCCACATTAAACAGATTTCTAGAACTGCCTTTTTCCATCTACGTAATGTTGCTAAAATCAGGCCCATCATATCCACAGACGATGCAGAAAAATTGGTCCATGCATTTGTCACTTCTAGGTTGGACTGTTGTAACTCATTATTATCAGGCTGCCTCAATAAGTCCTTAAAGACTCTCCAGCTGGTCCAGAACGCTGCTGCTCGTGTTCTGACGAGGACTAAGAGAAGAGACCACATTTCTCCTGTACTGGCTTCTCTTCACTGGCTTCCACTCTAACTTGGTATCTTCCCGGAGCGTTTCTGTGCTTTCTCATCTCTCAGGTTCCTGTGGATCCTGTGGATCCTGGTCCTGGCCCTGCTGATGTGGTTCTCTGGATCCTGGTCCTGGCCCTGCTGATGTGGTTCTCTGGTTCCTGTGGGTCCTGGTCCCGATCCCACTGATGTGGTTCTCTGGTTCCTGTGGATCCTGGTCCTGGTTCTGCTGATGTGGTTCTCGGGTTCCTGTGGATCCTGGTCCTGGTCCTGGTCCCGCTGATGTGGTTCTCCACCAGCCAGTGGATGTGCGTCTGTCCAAGGCTCCAGCCTGTCCGTCCTTGGGAGCTGGATCTCTCCTTCACTGTGGTGCTCCCGGAGGTTTCTCTTTTCCCACTGGGTTTTTTGAGTTTTTCCTTCCCGAAGAAGGAGGGTCATAAAGGGCAGGTGATGCCTCGGACTGATCCATCGGACTGATCCACTGGCCTCATCGACTGCTGGACTCTTTATTAGATTGTTTGTTCGCTTACACTTCTTGTTTATTTCAGTGAACTTTGTAAATTGTGATATTGAGCTATACAAAATAAATTGAATTGAATTGAATTGAATTTTAGTGGACCTACTGTGATCAGGTGCAGTTGTCCCAAAGGATCACGTTGCAGCCATTGCAGCCCGTTTGATGGCTGCTGGCTGAGGTGATCTACTGGACCAGTTCCAACACTTTTACTACCTACCAGTCACTCAGACACCAGGATGTGGACACAGAGGACCAGGGGGAGAAACAGGGGAGTGACCCTTTAAATCATCATTAGACATTGCTCAGGCGAGGGAGTGCCACACAAAAGGTTGAATGTTCAATGAGGTGGAGACAATCAGCTGTCAGTTCCTCTTTTAATACTGCAGATGTTCTAACGCTGTTGGGAACCTGAAACCTGTTTATTTACTATATCATACAAATGTCACACATTTTAGCAATAGTAAGAAGGTAGGACACTGCTAGGAAGCACTCATTTGAGGACATTGAGACTTTATTATCATTCATGCAAAGTGAAAGTATAAAAGTGAGGAGACATTGTTTGGGAAGATTTGATAGACAAATTAGTCTACATTCCTTTTGATATTCTTTATTCTTGTGTGGTACATTTCTCTGTCTGCTGAATGCAACAGTAGGACAGAACTCTGATTCATCAGATTGTGATGCAGATGATGACTAATTTAAATCCAGATGAATTATTGATTGATTAGTTAATCCGTTGTGTCCAGAATGTAAAGAATTATAATTAACTAACTATAATTATCACACTCTGTTTGACACTCGACTCTGATTGGTTCATTACTGCGTCCCACCGTCTGTTATTTCTGAATAACAGACTGTTGCTGTGGACGCCGTTCTGATAGATCAATAAAAGCAGGTTAAAAAGTCAGCCAATGAGGTGGGAGAGTTCTGATATTTTTACTCTGAGAACCATAAAAACACTTCAAACTGGAAAGTGAATGTTTATTTTTCATCCGATGATGTCACAGTACTGATGATGTCACTGCCTCCAGCCAATCACAGCTCTGCTATCTCATATTTCTACTTTCTCATTGGCTGTTTCAAAGGAGTCCTTGCTGTCTTTGCTCTTCATCGCCATCTTCTCAGCCTTCTTCATAGCACGTCTCTTCGACCGCCTCATTAGGCAACACTTTACCGTCACCATGACGACCACCATCAAAACCACGAGCACCGCCACACTAACCAGGACTGGGATGAGAATATCCGATAGCAAGCCGCCGCCGTCAGCGTCCGTCGGCGTATCCCTGCAGACTGGAGAGTCCTCGTCATGGTGTTTCCCGTCCTCGTCAGAGCAGACACACCTGTAGGAGCCCTCGGTGTTCAAGCAGGTATGTCTGCAGGGGGCGCCACCGCCGCCACACTCATTGATGTCGACACAGTTTCCTGAAGCATCTTTGTGGAAGCCGTCGTCACACGGCTGGCAGATGGTGGAGAAGTTGGCGGGGGAGTTGTCTGGCAGCCGCCACGCAGCCGGATGGCCGGAGCAGCGGAGCTCCAGCAGGACCGAGGACCAGCACTCCACCTGGATCCTGTCGTCAGGGTCCAGTTTTAAAGAGCGGGAACCAGGTATGCGGGGGTGCTTACACGAGTCCGACCCCGGTGCCGGTCCAGAATGAAGATCAGGGTCAAGTCCCTGCAGCTCTGGACCAGTTTCAGACGTCGGCTCAGTTCCTGGTTTCCGTCCTCTGATAGGACGTTCAGGTTCAGGCGTGGTTGGCTCTGGCCGTTGTGTTGCAGGTCCAGGTTCAGTTTTAGGTGGTTCAGATGTAGCAGGTTTAGCTTTGGATGTAGCTGGCGGTTCTGGTTCAGGTGTGACCCTGGTCTCAGACTTCCCTGGGGGCATCTTACAGATGAACTGGTAGCTGTTCTTACAAGTGACAGGGATCAGACCCCACCTGACCATCGCCGACCCATCAAACTCCACCTTCAGCGCCGCACAGCGAACCGTCGTGCAGGTTTGTTTTGGCTCCTGAGCCCAGCGGCTCACCTGAGACTCCTGGCTGCCGTCCTCTGTCCACTTGAATCCTCTCAGCGGCAGCGTGTAGACGACACACTCGTCTTTGACCTTCCTCAGCCCGACCCAGAGGGTGACCTCCTTCTGATTGAGAGGCGACAGCGACTCGGAGACGAGGCCGAGGATGTTGGTGACCTCCTGATCAGTGGCGAGGGTGGTGAGGACGCCGGGGGAACAGTCCTGCATGGCCCGGTCAAAGCTGACCCGGGTGCGGTGGATGGTGAAGTGTGGCGATAAAGACCCAGCTGAGATGTTTGTGAACAGGACTGTGACCATCCAAAGGTAAACCCAGCAGGACCTCAACTCCATTGTCTCTGACTCCGCCCCCTCTGGTGATGATGTCACTCTGTCAAAACAAAGATGGCGTCACTGAAAGGTTCTTTCTGTTTGCAATGAAACTGCGAAAGAGACGTTTCCGAAGAAACTTCTCACAGAGACTGCCGGCGTCTGAATTGATTCTGATAATACAGACATGATATACAGACGATACTCAGCTCAGATCAATGATTCGATCGATCAATCCAATTCAGTCGGGACAGAATTCTACCAGAAATCCATGAGTGTTTTTCAGAACGTCTCAGAGCCGTGTGAACCAGATCAGCTCCTCAGGTTGTCAAGCTGCCAGTAAAGCGCATGACCTGTTTCAACAGCCAATCAGCTACTGAGAAGAACAGATGTGTCTGTATGACACAAGCTTTAAAGGGTCACTCCACTGTTTCTCCCCCTGGTCCTCTGTGTCCACATCCTGGTGTCTGAGTGACTGGTAGGTAGTAAAAGTGTTGGAACTGGTCCAGTAGATCACCTCAGCCAGCAGCCACCAAACGGGCTGCAATGGCTGCAACGTGATCCTTTGGGACAACTGCACCTGATCACAGTAGGTCCACTAAAAGAGCTTGTTTGATCCACTGACAGGCTCAGAGTGTTATTCTAAGTGTGTGACAGCATCATGGAAAGGATCCCTACAGAGAGAGACCTGGAAGATCCTTTTGGTTTAACCACAAACAGCACACACACCAGACTACATTCACTAAAACAGGGGTTTTAGAGCTGCTGCTCTGCTGCTGCCTCAGTCTGGTAGTTTTTGTGATTGTGCGACTTTGGTGTTTGGATCAACTAAGTCACACAAACTGTAAGAGGTAAAACGAGTGTTTTTGTCAAAGGAGTCTGAGGTGAGTAACAGCCGTCATATTGCTGTCTTTGACTCTACCAGACTCCATTGAAAAAAACCCACTGATTTTACCTCACAGGACACAGGAGTTTGTTACCTTTGTGTTTTTCAATAATATCATACTGCTAATCTTTTAGTCACACTCCTATTGTTAGTGCTATAGTCACTGCTAGTACGTTGGTTGCTGTTTGTGTTCTTTCTCTCTCTCTCTCTCTCTCTCTCTCTCTCTCTAAACCTCCACCCAACACAGACCCCTACAGAAGCCCCCCCTTTGAACCTGGGTCTGTTCGAGGTATCTTCCCGTTAAAGGGGAGTTCTTCCTCCACTGTTGCTCAATATAACATCTGATGCAGCTCTGGGAATTCTTGAATCCATCATGTTGAATTCCTGAATCGTTGGTCTCTCTCTAATTAAAGAGTTTGGTCTAGACCTGTTCTTTATGGAAAGAGTCTTGAGATAATGCTGTTGTGAATTGGCGCTATATAAATAAAGATTGATTGATTGATTGATTTTAAAGGTTTAGTAACAAACAGACTGACTGATGGAGGCAGCAGTAGATGGAGAAAAGAACGAAGCCTGAGGGTGAGGACAGAACTGAGCAATGTCCCGGTTAACCTGCACGAAAGAGACGTAAAGAAGCTCTGAGAGAGGAAGAGGAGGAAGCTTCCTGTGAGGAAGAGGAGTCCTCCCCGTTCTCTTCCTCTGGTGGATCTTTATCTCTTAAATTGTCTAACTGTTTTCTTACCGTCCAGCTGAGACTCAACTTGTCCTCTTCAACACCAGTCAGACCACTGATTCACCCTCCTCCTCTTCACGCTCTTCCTCTTTTATCCTCCTCTTCTTTTCCTTTCTCCTCAACACCTTCGCTTGTGTCTCCTCTACACTTTCTTCTTCTTCTCTCTCCCAGTTTCTGCTGGTTTCTCTTCCACAGTAGCCAGCGGCTCTGCTGACAGACTCACTGCTGGCCTCACCCCCCACCCTCATGCCCGCCCCCTCCCCCCCAGGACAGGATGTGTGTTGTGTCTTGATACGGCGAGCTGGTTTCCTCCAGAGAAACACCGCCGCTGCCGTTTACTCAGAGACGGGAAACAAATGTCTGACATGTTTGAACCAAACCTCAGTCTGATTCTCACCGTTTTTAGATGTAAGAAAGAGAAACTTTACTGACTCATTGATTCAACATGTTTATTGTCTCGACACAGTTGTGTTAAAGAGGTCCATCGCTCAAAGACAGGGAAAACTAGAACAATGAAATAAAGGACTTACAAGGATCCATGCACAGGGCAAATAAACTTGAAGAAGTTCCAGGGGTCCTTGAAAAGGTGTGAAGATCCTGTTGAAGTCGCCGTGAACGTGAGAAAGTGAAGCGGTCCCTCCTCAAGGACTTCCAGGACTGAACAACAGCAGGTCCTTTAGAAAGTTCCAGGAGCCCTGGGATCCTGGAAAAGGTTCCAGAGATCCTGGAGGAGGTTCAGAGTTCACTCTCTGAGATCTTTTAGTGTGAAACAGTAACACACACACACACACACACACACACACACACACACACGGTGGAGGATGATTGTTGTCACGGCGACCCAGATGCTTCCTGGAGGAAGTGTGTGAAGAATGGCAGGAAGTGTAAGGACTAATGGACCATTGTTGTCATGGTAACGCTGCCATGAGTAACCTGAGTGTGTGTGTGTGTGTGTGTGTGTTAATCTTCGTCAGAGATCAACTGAGATTAAAGACTTTTATTTTGGAGGTTTTAGTGAGAGGTGCAGAAACAAACAGGAAGTTGTCAGGATGAAGAAAGGTCGGGTAAGATGGCGACACACAGCCGTTAAATAAATATTAGATTTTCGATTTTCACTCCTGATAACAGACTTGAGTTTAATACCGAACCTTTAGCGGAAATGTAAAACCGCTTTGACAAAGAAAATACAAGAGCTAACGACTTTTAACTTTTAATTTTTTGCTAAATAAACTTTAACTAGCTCTCTCAAATTAGCTAGCTAGCTTAGCAAGAGACAAGGACAAAACAAACAAGAATCTCTTCTCATTCTTAAGTAACAAAGTCCGAGCTGGTCAGAGATGGAGGTCACAACTGCAGATATGTGTTGACCTGACTCCATCGCCAATGCTCCTCCAAGCTCAATGTTATGAGGCTGCAGGCAGAAAAACTAAATGAGAGGGCTGACTGCTTAGAAAAGATCTGGAGAAGCCGATCAAACAAAATACAGAAAGTATCGACGCCTTGAAAGAACATTTCTCCTCAAAGAGATCCAGGACGTGACAGCAGATGTAACAACTGTGAAGAGAAAAGACAACAGAAAATCTGAGCTTGAAGACGAGGTGAATGAGGCTGAGAAGAAGATGGACAAGAAGAAAAGATGGACAAGAAGAAGAAGAAAAAGATGGACAAAAGAAGATGGACAAGAAGAAGAAGAAAAAGATGGACAAGAAGAAGAAGATGGACAAGAACAAGAAGAAGATGGACAAGAAGAAGAAGAAGATGGACAAGAACAAGAAAAAGATGGACAAGAACAAGAAGAAGAAGATGGACAAGAACAAGAAGAAGATGGACAAGAAAGAAAAAGATGGACAAGAACAAGAAGAAGATGGACAAGAACAAGAAAAAGATGGACAAGAACAAGAAGAAGATGGACAAGAACAAGAAAAAGATGGACAAGAAGAAGAAGAAGAAGATGGACAAGAACAAGAAAAAGATGGACAAGAACAACAAGAAGAAGATGGACAAGAACAAGAAGAAGATGGACAAGAAAGAAAAAGATGGACAAGAACAAGAAGAAGATGGACAAGAACAAGAAGAAGATGGACAAGAACAAGAAGAAGATGGACAAGAACAAGAAAAAGATGGACAAGAAGAAGAAGAAGAAGAAGATGGACAAGAACAAGAAAAAGATGGACAAGAACAAGAAGAAGATGGACAAGAACAAGAAGAAGATGGTCAAGAACAAGAAGAAGATGGACAAGAACAAGAAAAAGATGGACAAGAACAAGAAGAAGATGGACAAGAACAAGAAAAAGATGGACAAGAACAAGAAGATGGACAAGAACAAGAAAAAGATGGACAAGAACAAGAAGAAGATGGAGAGGATCTCAAACAGCGTGTCATCGTTACAGAGGCTGGTGAAGATCTCCATCTCCACATCGATGGCAGCCAGAGGAGGAGGAACGGAGGAGATCACCAGTGACCACAACCCTCACATCCGCTGAGGGAAAGAAACGGTGAGGAAGAATGAGACGAGATGAGGAACCTTCTGTCCTGGACGCTGTGGTCTGAACATCTGACAGCAGGTTGTGGCTCCAAATAGAGGCCACAGCGAGAACTGATGAGGAAGAGCTGCAACAGGAGCCTTTATCAGTGAGCTACTGTGGGGGGGGGCGGGATCCTTTAAGACAAAGGCTGTGGGTTTATTTTCTATCATCAGCACCTGATTACAGATTCTGGAGACGTCAGCAGCTGCTGCCACTATGAAGGAAAGTCTGGTGGTTCTCTTTTCTTCTTCTTCTCATTCGGAGGATTTATGCCACACACTGAAGAACTGTTTTCCAAGAATTTGAGGAGGAACTTTCTTCCTTATTGAAAACTCTTGCAAATGCACAATCAATCCAGGAGATTAAAAACCCAACATGAGCTTAGAAACGTCCACGACCTGACAGAATGAATATAATAATAGTGCAGCGTTTTATCTACTGCTATGTAATAATAATAATAACAATAATAATATCTACACATTTAGAGATGATTTCTATGAGCAGCATCACAAGCTTACTCATATCTCTGTAACTCAGTGGAGGAAACCCAACATGAGACCAATGGCTGTACTGAGGGAAGGAAACAAATAAAAGAGGTTATTGTTGTTAAAGAAATGAGCCAACAAGATAAGAACCGTTGAACCAAATGACATTTAGAGCTGGAGACAAATGAAGAGGAGCTGGAGGAGGGAGACGTGCAAACAAACCTCCGTGCTGATTAATCATCTATAAACACCGTTTTCCCCCCAGAAGTGTATCATTTGGAATAATGAAGATATTGGATTTAAACAGAAAACAGCTGCAGGATGATGTTCTGTTGGTGTCGACTTTTATTTACTGACAGAATTCCTCAGAAATGTGGAAGTCCAGTCACTTTCTTTGGTGTCACTTCTTCACCTCCATGTTTGCAGCCTAAAGGTAGACGGGCTCAACGGCTCAGACTATCAAGGTCACCGACGACGGTAGACTTTCCTTTGAAATCAGACGTCTGGTTTATCCTGTAAAATGTTCTGACAGTTTGTCATTTCTTTTATGAATGCGTGTGAAACATTTTAGGGCTGCAGGACAACATCTCTGTCTATTGCCAACTCCCTGTTAGCTCTGTGCTAATTTGCTACTGGCCCTGTTTGGGCTACCTTCCTGTTAGCTCTATGCTAATAGAGATAAAATGACTGAATCTTCCACACTTCCCAAATGTTTTCAGACTGAATGGATCAAACTCTGACGGTGAAACAAGTTGTTTATCCTCTGATTCACAGACGTCTCTTTCACAATAAGAGTCTGTGACGGTGTCACGTAACGGACAATGTCGTTGTGTGGGGGGGGTTTAGGTTGGTAGGTCGGCTGATGACCACACGGGGTCCCCACAGGCCCAGATCAGACTGGACATGGCAACAGCATCACCACGGCAACAGTCGGGGAGGAGGCCCGTCACCACGGTGACAGTCGGGATGTGACAGTATGTGACGTTTCATCTGATTTCATTTGTTCTTCAAGTTGACCAGAAGGATGAGGATGAGAAGAACAGCGAGCAGGAAGAGTAACGACAGACTCGGAGCTTCTCCAGCAGTTTTATTAGAAACACGACAATAAAGAATGAAAACAAACTTCAGCCGCTTCAGAGACTCACAAACGTCTCCAAGAGAAACTCCTCCTGACCGCAGACCATCAGGAAGTCCTGTTAAAGGAGCAGTCCGCCTGTTGGCTTCTCTTACACAACGTTTCCAGAAGTGAGAGGAAGCCCTCAATGATGAACCATGATGCAGCGAATCCCAGAAACAATGGTAACAGACTGTGTGTGTGTGTGGGGGGGGGGTCGTCACACACATGAACAGCAGAAACACAGGAAACCGCCTGCTGATGAACCGATGACATCATCTGTCAATTTGCACCAATCAGAGCGCTCCCCTGGGTTAAGTTACTGCATCACTTCCTGCTGCTGTTTCACATTAAAAGCTTAAACATAGGCAAATCACAGGGACGCTTTTATTGTGAAGCAACTACAGGAAATTTTCTACAACTTTATTTTCTTTCTTTTATTTTCAACTATTTCAAACGTCACAGGGACGAATCGATGAATCAAACCTGACTAATCAATCCAAACAATACTGATAATAATAATAATAATAACAACAACATTCATAATAACAAGCTGCGTCTCTATTGGCTGTCAGTGTTCTTATCCTGCTCCTTATTGGCTCCCGGTCTGAAGTGGACAGGTGACAGGTGACGGCAGTCTGAGGAGGCCTGTTAGTTAGTTAGTTAGTTGGTTGACTGGTTGTCATGGCAACTAAGGCAGCAAATGCAAAGTAAAGAATAAACACGACGGGGACAGATGGAGAGGACAGGTGACAGGTGGAGGGGACAGGGGACAGGTGGAGGGGACAGGTGGAGAGGTGGGGGGACAGGGGACAGGTGGAGGGGACAGGTGGAGGGGACAGGTGGAGAGGTGGGGGGACAGGGGACAGGTGGAGGGGACAGGGGACAGGTGAAGGGGACAGGTGACAGGTGGAGGGGACAGGTGGAGGGGACAGGTGGAGGGGACAGGGGACAGGTGGAGGGGACAGGTGGAGAGGTGGGGGGACAGGGGACAGGTGGAGGGGACAGGTGGAGAGGTGGGGGGACAGGTGGAGGGGACAGGGGACAGGTGGGGGGACAGGGGACAGGTGGAGGGGACAGGGGACAGGTGGGGGGGACAGGGGACAGGTGGGGGGGACAGGTGACAGGTGGAGGGGACAGGGGACAGGTGGAGGGGACAGGTGACAGGTGGAGGGGACAGGTGGAGGGGACAGGTGGAGAGGTGGGGGGACAGGGGACAGGTGGAGAGGTGGGGGGACAGGTGGAGGGGACAGGTGGGGGGACAGGGGACAGGTGGAGGGGACAGGTGGAGAGGTGGGGGGACAGGTGGAGGGGACAGGGGACAGGTGGGGGGGACAGGGGACAGGTGGGGGGACAGGGGACAGGTGGAGGGGACAGGTGGAGAGGTGGGGGGACAGGTGGAGGGGACAGGGGACAGGTGGGGGGACAGGGGACAGGTGGAGGGGACAGGTGGAGAGGTGGGGGGACAGGGGACAGGTGGGGGGGACAGGGGACAGGTGGGGGGACAGGGGACAAGTGGGGGGACAGGTGGGGGGACAGGTGACAAGTGGGGGGACAGGTGGGGGGACAGGTGAGGGGACAGGGGACAGGTGGGGGGACAGGGGACAGGTGGGGGGGACAGGGGACAAGTGGGGGGACAGGTGGGGGGACAGGTGAGGGGACAGGGGACAGGTGGGGGGACAGGTGGGGGGACAGGGGACAGGTGGGGGGACAGGTGGGGGGACAGGTGAGGGGACAGGGGACAGGTGGGGGGACAAGGGACAGGTGGGGGGACAGGGGACAGGTGGGGGGACAGGTGAGGGGACAGGGGACAGGTGGGGGGACAGGGGACAGGTGGGGGGACAGGTGGGGGGACAGGGGACAGGTGGGGGGACAGGTGAGGGGACAGGGGACAGGTGGGGGGACAAGGGACAGGTGGGGGGACAGGGGACAGGTGGGGGGACAGGTGGGGGGACAGGGGACAGGTGAGGTCAGGCGGCGCTGGAGACGGCGAGTTTCTTCAAGTGATCCATGAACACTTGCAGGCTGACGTCATCGGTGAGGATGGGAGCTCCAGATTCCTGCAGAGAAGGAGACAGGTTAGACAGACAGGAGAGACAGACAGGAGAGACAGGCAGGAGAGACAGACAGGTTACACAGACAGGAGAGACAGGCAGGAGAGACAGGCAGGAGAGACAGGCAGGAGAGACAGGCAGGAGAGACAGGCAGGAGAGACAGACAGGAGAGACAGACAGGTTACACAGACAGGTTACACAGACAGGAGAGACAGACAGCAGGAGTCTGATGAGTGGTGTCAGGTGATCATCTCACCTGTCCCCAGGCGTACATGTTGTTGTGGGTCTGAGAGGGGTTCACTTTGGACAGCAGGAAGCGGGCCTGGAAAACATCATCATCATCATCATCATCATCATCATGTGATCAATGAACAGAAACACTGAAGGTGACACACGGGAGCGACACGTCTGTTACATGTATGTTGTTGTTATGAAGACACACAGACAGTACTCAGTGACCCCACCTGGCTGCCTCCGTGCTCCGTGTCGATGTATCTGGGCATGGGGAAGCGAGTGTGCAGCAGTTCCTGGGCGTCGTCTACCGGAGCCTGGAGGAGGTGTCTTAAGTTCTCATACTGTGGCATCTCCTGATAACCAGCCTTCCTCCACTGAGCCACCGTCTGCCAGACAGAGAGCAGGGATTAGAAACACGTCCTGCCACACAGAGAGCAGGGAATAGTACCACGTCCTGCCAGACAGAGAGCAGGGAATAGTACCACGTCCTGCCAGACAGACATCAGGGATTAGTACCATGTCCTGCCAGACAGAGAGCAGGGAATAGTACCACGGCCTGCCAGACAGGACTGTGTGTGTCTGTGTGTGAGTGTCTGTGTGTGTGTGTTTGTCTGTGTGTGTGTCTGTGTGTGTGTGTCTGTGTCTGTGTGTGTGTTTGTCTGTGTGTGTGTGTGTGTGTCTGTGTGTGTGTCTGTGTGTGTGTGTCTGTGTGTGTGTTTGTCTGTGTGTGTGTGTGTGTGTGTGTGTGTGTGTGTGTGTGTGTGTGTGTACCTCTCCGTGGTAGATGAGGATCTGGAAGAACGTGTCCATCAGCAGGATCCGGTCAGGAAGGATGCTGCTGCTGTCCAACAGGACGGGCTGGAACACAGCAAACTCACTGATCAATCACTGACCAATGATCTACATCAGCCACTGATTAGTCACAGGTGCACATACAGTCACGTGTATATACAGGTGAATTTTCAGATATGCACAGGTGTGTGTGTATTCAGGTGTGTATCCAGGTGTGTGTACCAGTGTGTATCCAGGTGTGTGTTCCAGTGTGTATCCAGGTGTGTGTATAGGTGTGTGTACAGGTGTGTATCCAGGTGTGTGTATAGGTGTGTGTACAGGTGTGTATCCAGGTGTGTGTACAGGTGTGTGTACAGGTGTGTATCCAGGTGTGTGTACCAGTGTGTATCCAGGTGTGTGTATAGGTGTGTGTACAGGTGTGTATCCAGGTGTGTGTACCAGTGTGTATCCAGGTGTGTGTATAGGTGTGTGTACAGGTGTGTATTCAGGTGTGTATCCAGGTGTGTGTACCAGTGTGTATCCAGGTGTGTGTATAGGTGTGTGTACAGGTGTGTATCCAGGTGTGTGTACAGGTGTGTGTACAGGTGTGTATCCAGGTGTGTGTACAGGTGTGTACAGGTGTGTGTACAGGTGTGTACAGGTGTGTGTACAGGTGTGTCAGTACCTCGGGGGGCCCGTTGAAGGAGTAGGCGTAGAGCACAGGTTGGATCATGATGAGAGCCTGGGTCAGGTCCTGTCTGTTGAACTGGTGTCTGTAATAAGAACTCTCATCTGGACTGTTGTTGAACACCTGCAGGAATGGAGAGCGCCGCAGGTGGAACATGAACTGGAACACACACAGGTAAAACGTTAATGACACGTAACATGTCTGTGACAGGTAACATGTAACATGTCAGTGATAGGCACCATGTCAGTGATAGGTAACATGTAACATGTCAGTGACAGGTAACATGTAACAGGTTAGTGACAGGTAACATGTCAGTGTCAGGTAACATGTAACAGGTTAGTGACAGGTAACATGTCAGTGTCAGGTAACATGTAACATGTCAGTGATAGGTAACATGTAACATGTCAGTGACAGGTAACATGTAACAGGTTAGTGACAGGTAACATGTCAGTGTCAGGTAACATGTAACAGGTTAGTGACAGGTAACATGTCAGTGTCAGGTAACATGTCAGTGACAGGTAACATGTAACAGGTTAGTGACAGGTAACATGCAACATGTCAGTGACAGGTAACATGCAACATGTCAGTGACAGGTAACGGGTCAGTGACAGGTAACATGTAACAGGTTAGTGACAGGTAACATGTCAGTGTCAGGTAACATGTCAGTGACAGGTAACATGCAACATGTCAGTGACAGGTAACGGGTCAGTGACAGGTAACATGTAACAGGTTAGTGACAGGTAACAGGTAATTGGTAAGGATGATGAGCTGAGGATTGTGGGACGTGGATCACCTGGGGGTAGAGGGAGAAGGTCTCAGAGAACCTGAAGGAGTTTGGATCGTCTTTGTGGTAATCTCCAAACTTCTGACACTGAAACAAAACAAAAACATATGGGTTTGGTTGAGCCCAGAAGTTAAACCGTTCCTGTTCCCAGAGGTTAAACCCCTCCTACACACCAGTCTGATGAGCTGTCTGTCCAACCACCGTAGAACATCTGGACCCTCCTCCGTCTCTGCACGGTACACCGCCAACCTCGCCATCAAGATGGCTGCCGCCTCCTGATCGAAGGACGCCGCAATGCTCTGGATCTGCGTCTGAGCGTCTGCCCAGCTGGACAAACACAATGTGTATTAGTACTTCCTGGAGTGTGTATTAGTACTTCCTGGAGTGCGTATTAGTACTTCCTGGAGTGTGTATGCGTACTTCCTGGAGTGTGTATTAGTACTTCCTGGAGTGCGTATTAGTACTTCCTGGAGTGTGTATGCGTACTTCCTGGAGTGTGTATGCGTACTTCCTGGAGTGTGTATGCGTACTTCCTGGAGTGTGTATTAGTACTTCCTGGAGTGTGTATGCATACTTCCTGGAGTGTGTATTAGTACTTCCTGGAGTGCGTATTAGTACTTCCTGGAGTGTGTATGCGTACTTCCTGGAGTGCGTATTAGTACTTCCTGGAGTGTGTATTAGTACTTCCTGGAGTGCGTATGCGTACTTCCTGGAGTGCGTATTAGTACTTCCTGGAGTGCGTATGCGTACTTCCTGGAGTGCGTATTAGTACTTCCTGGAGTGCGTATTAGTACTTCCTGGAGTGCGTATGCGTACTTCCTGGAGTGCGTATGCGTACTTCCTGGAGTGCGTATGCGTACTTCCTGGAGTGCGTATTAGTACTTCCTGGAGTGCGTATGCGTACTTCCTGGAGTGAGTATTAGTACTTCCTGGAGTGCGTATTAGTACTTCCTGGAGTGTGTATGCGTACTTCCTGGAGTGTGTATGCGTACTTCCTGGAGTGTGTATTAGTACTTCCTGGAGTGTGTATGCATACTTCCTGGAGTGTGTATTAGTACTTCCTGGAGTGCGTATTAGTACTTCCTGGAGTGTGTATGCGTACTTCCTGGAGTGTGTATGCGTACTTCCTGGAGTGTGTATGCGTACTTCCTGGAGTGCGTATTAGTACTTCCTGGAGTGCGTATTAGTACTTCCTGGAGTGCGTATGCGTACTTCCTGGAGTGCGTATGCGTACTTCCTGGAGTGCGTATTAGTACTTCCTGGAGTGCGTATGCGTACTTCCTGGAGTGCGTATTAGTACTTCCTGGAGTGCGTATGCGTACTTCCTGGAGTGCGTATTAGTACTTCCTGGAGTGCGTATGCGTACTTCCTGGAGTGCGTATTAGTACTTCCTGGAGTGCGTATGCATACTTCCTGGAGTGCGTATTAGTACTTCCTGGAGTGCGTATGCGTACTTCCTGGAGTGCGTATTAGTATTTCCTGGAGTGCGTATGCGTACTTCCTGGAGTGCGTATGCGTACTTCCTGGAGTGAGTATTAGTACTTCCTGGAGTGTGTATTAGTACTTCCTGGAGTGTGTATGCGTACTTCCTGGAGTGTGTATTAGTACTTCCTGGAGTGTGTATGCGTACTTCCTGGAGTGCGTATTAGTACTTCCTGGAGTGTGTATGCGTACTTCCTGGAGTGTGTATGCGTACTTCCTGGAGTGTGTATGCGTACTTCCTGGAGTGCGTATTAGTACTTCCTGGAGTGTGTATGCGTACTTCCTGGAGTGCGTATTAGTACTTCCTGGAGTGTGTATTAGTACTTCCTGGAGTGCGTATGCGTACTTCCTGGAGTGCGTATTAGTACTTCCTGGAGTGCGTATGCGTACTTCCTGGAGTGAGTATTAGTACTTCCTGGAGTGTGTATTAGTACTTCCTGGAGTGTGTATGCGTACTTCCTGGAGTGTGTATTAGTACTTCCTGGAGTGTGTATGCGTACTTCCTGGAGTGCGTATTAGTACTTCCTGGAGTGCGTATGCGTACTTCCTGGAGTGCGTATGCGTACTTCCTGGAGTGAGTATTAGTACTTCCTGGAGTGTGTATTAGTACTTCCTGGAGTGTGTATGCGTACTTCCTGGAGTGTGTATTAGTACTTCCTGGAGTGTGTATGCGTACTTCCTGGAGTGCGTATTAGTACTTCCTGGAGTGCGTATGCGTACTTCCTGGAGTGCGTATTAGTACTTCCTGGAGTGCGTATGCGTACTTCCTGGAGTGCGTATTAGTACTTCCTGGAGTGTGTATGCGTACTTCCTGGAGTGCGTATTAGTACTTCCTGGAGTGTGTATTAGTACTTCCTGGAGTGCGTATTAGTACTTCCTGGAGTGCGTATTAGTACTTCCTGGAGTGTGTATGCGTACTTCCTGGAGTGCGTATTAGTACTTCCTGGAGTGTGTATGCGTACTTCCTGGAGTGCGTATTAGTACTTCCTGGAGTGCGTATTAGTACTTCCTGGAGTGTGTATTAGTACTTCCTGGAGTGTGTATGCGTACTTCCTGGAGTGCGTATTAGTACTTCCTGGAGTGTGTATGCGTACTTCCTGGAGTTCGTATTAGTACTTCCTGGAGTGCGTATTAGTACTTCCTGGAGTGTGTATTAGTACTTCCTGGAGTGTGTATGCGTACTTCCTGGAGTGCGTATTAGTCCTTCCTGGAGTGTGTATGCGTACTTCCTGGAGTTCGTATTAGTACTTCCTGGAGTGCGTATTAGTACTTCCTGGAGTGTGTATTAGTACTTCCTGGAGTGTGTATGCGTACTTCCTGGAGTGCGTATTAGTACTTCCTGGAGTGTGTATGCGTACTTCCTGGAGTGCGTATTAGTACTTCCTGGAGTGTGTATGCGTACTTCCTGGAGTGCGTATTAGTACTTCCTGGAGTGCGTATTAGTACTTCCTGGAGTGTGTATTAGTACTTCCTGGAGTGTGTATGCGTACTTCCTGGAGTGCGTATTAGTACTTCCTGGAGTGTGTATGCGTACTTCCTGGAGTTCGTATTAGTACTTCCTGGAGTGCGTATTAGTACTTCCTGGAGTGCGTATTAGTACTTCCTGGAGTGTGTATGCGTACTTCCTGGAGTGCGTATTAGTCCTTCCTGGAGTGTGTATGCGTACTTCCTGGAGTTCGTATTAGTACTTCCTGGAGTGCGTATTAGTACTTCCTGGAGTGTGTATTAGTACTTCCTGGAGTGTGTATGCGTACTTCCTGGAGTGCGTATTAGTACTTCCTGGAGTGTGTATTAGTACTTCCTGGAGTGCGTATTAGTACTTCCTGGAGTGTGTATGCGTACTTCCTGGCGGTGGTGGTGACCCGGATGCGTCTCTGTCCTGACGAGTGTTGGTACTGGGTGACAAACTGGATCGCCCCGCGGCCGCCCTGAGGAATGGGAGCGTTGTGCTGTGACGACAACAACAAAGGATGGCACATCAGTAATCAATCAATCAATCAATCAGCCAATAACCTGATCGCCACGCATGCCGGGACAGCAGAGTATAGAAGGAACAGCAGTAAAATGATCAGTCACTCCTTCAGACACGTCTGACTCCACTGAGCGTGCTCCATGACCCCGAGGGTCTGACTGAATGGAGTGGGACGCCATGTTGGAACACAACGGCCATGTTTTAGAGGAAGACACACTCGTCCTCCTCAAACATCATCATTCTCCGTCCGACTGCTGCTCCAGCTCAAAGTCCTCATCAAGACAAGTTCCGTCCCAATGAAGTGTTCTGGTTCCGCCCATTTTACCCAGGATGCATCGGGTGGTGACTTGTGTGGACTTCTGACCGCCACGTATCCCAGAATGCTTTGGTACCAACCAGTGGACACTGTTTTAATTTAAAACGCTGCAGTTACAGGAAGTAGTTTTTAAACAGACCCTGCTGAACAGCGTGTTCAGAGCTGAGGTGGTGACGTCATCGTGTCCCAATGCAGTCTGGACTGAGTCCGAACCACCAAGTTCACAAGTCCCAACTATTGGCCTACTGTGGACTTTCAAAGTAAAAGGAGGAAGTATTGTGGACTTTCAAAGTAAACAGTCAGCAGTGTAGTTTGATTCTAGTTTAGTCTTTAGTCTTCTTCGTGTGAATAAACAAATCAAACTGTTTTTGCTGGAACACTGATGAACACGATGATGATGATGATACACCTGTGGTTACCTGAGTCAAGCTGTGACGTGCGCGCACACACACACACACACATACACACACACAGGATATTAGATGTTCAGGTGATGTTGACATTACAGATAACTGTGTGTGTGTGTGTGTGTGTGTGTGTGTGTGTCCTCTCATCATCGTCTCAGCAGGTGTCTGACCTGACAGGTGCACCTTGACAACGCTGCCTCTGGAGACACACACACACACACACACACACACACACACACACACACACAGCAGGCCCCGCCCCCTGCGGTCCTGCTCAGACTGTGATGTTCTCAGATCAGATCTGACGGATGACGTTAAGGGTTCTGGTCCCAGGCTGGCTTTAATCTAGTTTGACCTTTTGACCTTCGCTTTCACGGACGACTCATAAGGACCCCTTCGAGTCCAGGACCTGAAGGACCTGGAGAACCTGGAGGACTGAAGGACCTGAGGGTCCTGCTTGTGGATTGTGGCTCATAACTCTAGTCTTTCTGTGGATCTGGACCTGAGGAGACTCTGGACCCTCTGGTGGGTCCTCGGGACCAGTGAAGGATTTCCTGCTTAAATCAGTGACGCTGGGAGTCCCTCTGAGGGACAAGATGGACGTTTGACGATGAGTCTCCACTGTTTGTTTGACTGACAGGACAGTGGAAGAGGCATTAAGTGAGCTGAAGTGTTGTAAAGTGAGCTGAAGTGTTGTAAAGTGAGTTGAAGTGTTGTTAAGTGATCTGAAGTGTTGTAAAGTGAGTTGAAGTGTTGTTAAGTGATCTGAAGTGTTGTAAAGTGATCTGAAGTGTTGTAAAGTGAGTTGAAGTGTTGTTAAGTGATCTGAAGTGTTGTAAAGTGAGTTGAAGTGTTGTAAAGTGAGCTGAAGTGTTGTAAAGTGAGTTGAAGTGTTGTAAAGTGATCTGAAGTGTTGTAAAGTGAGCTGAAGTGTTGTAAAGTGAGTTGAAGTGTTGTAAAGTGAGCTAAAGAGGCAGTTGAGGCTGCTGTTTTCATGGATCTCCTCTGATGGTGAATGCTTGCTGAGTCGCCCTCGGAGGGCTCAGGTCCAGTCAGCTGACCGCTGTGACTCATCAGGTAATCGCTGTGGTGACTTAGGTCCAAACAGACCAAAAGCTTCTGGATTTACCGCCTGTTTATACAAGAGACGTCTGTTCAGATCTGGACCTCAGATAGAGAGCAGAGCAGATCTGGAGTCAGGCTGAGGACATTAACAGGGGCCTGTGATGGCTCTTGGTTTTCTCACATGTCAAAGAGACATCCACTGAGAACCTTCAGACTATTTCAGAACAAATAGTGAACTGACTGAGTGAATAATCCACCGATTGATCGAAGATGTTCTCAGGCTTTCAACCAAATCTTGAGGCTTCCACAGCGGTTGTCATGGAGACGTTTACGATGCTATGGACTGACAGACGTCTGGAGTTTCCGTCATGTGATCATGTGTGTTGACAAATCTGTGGAGAGAAACTGGTGGTTTTCCTGTTCACGTCGGTACAGACTGGGGTTCTTGGGTCTAGCGGTTCCTGCTGGTTCTGGACTGTCCTGACCGATATGTGATGTAACAGCTGACGTACTTCCTGTCCCGTGAGTCTGTGTGAAGATGGCGGCGGCTCTGAAGACGCTCTATGCCGCTCTGATGGTTCTGTCTGGGCTGGCCTCCATCTGTGGGAACCTCCTCCTCCTTCTGCTGCTCGTCCTCAACAAGGAGCTCCGGACGGAGACGCTGGGGCTCACTCTGAGCGTCAGGCTCAGCGACCTCGCCCTGGGACTCTCCGCCATCCCCCTCGGCGCCTACAACAGCCTGGCCCGGCCGTCCTGCTGCCCCAGCGATGGCGCCTTCTGTCAGGGCAGTGGCTTCATCCTCCTTCTCCTACAGACGTCCTCCGTCCACTCGCTCGCCTGGGTCGCCTTCGACAAGTTTACCGAGATCTGCTTTGCCCTCAGCTACGGCAGCATTTGGACGGCCGGGCGGCGCCGGGCGGTGCTGGTCCTGGTGTGGTCATTCTGCCTGGTGAACGCCACTCTGCCCATGCTGGGGTTTGGCAGCTACGTCTACAGCGAGTCCCGCTTCCTGTGCTGCCCGAGCTTCACCCCTGACCACAGGGCCTTCGTGGTGCTGTGGATGTTAGTGGGTGCTGCGGCACCGATTCTTACCATGTGCTCACTGTACGGTTACATAGTCTACGTAGCCCGGAAGCAAGCAAGGAGGGGAACGTTCATGTGCAACGAACTGCACTGCTACTACGTCCCTGCCTACAACTATCTGAGGAGCTCCATCCTGATGGTCACCACCTCAGGTGAGTTCACGCTGAGGTCGATTGTTAAAACTCACCACAGGATAAACTACACTTGGAAAACAAAATAAAATACACCCAAAAGAAAGTCTATGAAAAAAGTGATCCTGAAGCTGAAAAGGAATTACTGCTTCTGAGGGCAGAATATGAGAAACAATCAAGCTTCAAAGCAGCATCCAGTCTTTTAAGGCTGAAACAGACGTTTTATGAACAAGGCGAAAATTATTGGCATGGCAAATTAAACAGCTAGAAACTAAAATACCAATAACGTCAATTGTTGACAAAGGCCAAACAATAGTAAATCCAAAAGATATCAATGATGCCTTTCGGGATTATTATCAGAAACTATATGAAGCCGAAGAGAATTGTAGCTTACAGGACATTAATGTTGCGTTAAACAGGCTAAATATCCCAGTCATTCCGGACGATGTCAAAGCAGACTTAGATTTAGAAATAAGTAAAGAGGAAATAGCACAAGCCATTGATGGAATGCAATCAGGTAAACAAGCGGGACCAGACGGTATTCCTACAGATATTTATAAAATATTTAAGGATAAATTATTAGTGCCACTTTTGGACATGTTTAAAGAAACTTTAAACATTCCCACTTCCCAAAACTTTAAATCAAGCATTAATCTTTTTAAAGCTCTTGAGAAATTTGGGATGGGAAACAATTTCATAAAATGGGTTAAGGTACTTTATAGTAAGCCTACAGCAGAAATTTTAACAAGTAAATTTTTTCCAAGCCAATAGAAATTAAGCGAGGCTGTCGACAGGGATGCCCTCTCTCTCCCCTGCTCTTTTCTTTAGCAATTGAACCATTTGCGTTAGCTATCCGTGCACACTCTCAAATTTGTGGAATCACTATAGGCCCCACTGAGCATAAGATTTCTTTGTTTGCTGATGATGTGATCTTGTTTTTGTCAAGGCTCAGCTCTTCAATCCCGGCAGTGTTGGAAGTAATTCAGTTATTTGGAAATATCTCAGGTTATAAAGTGAACCATACTAAATCCTCCATTTTACTATTAAACACGACAGAACAAGCAAATCCTGCTCCACAAATAACACAATTTAATTTTAAAGTAGCAGAAAAATTTGAATATTTAGGAATACAGATAGTGCCAAACATAGAGCAGACTGTTAAAATTAATTATGAAAAAATAAAAGAGGAAATTAATAAGTCAATTGACAGGTGGATGAAGTTGATGTTTTCAAAATGACTGTACTACCAAAGCTGCTGTATCTATTCCAAAATATTCCTTTGCCTCCTCCTTCTGATTTGTTTAAATGGATAAAAAAAGTTGCAACCAGTTTTATATGGAACAATGGTAAACCAAAACTCCGTCTCTCCCTCCTTTATTTGCCATTCGATCGAGGGGGGTTAAAATGCCCCAATTTTTTATGGTATTGCTGGGCCGCACAACTTCGCTCATTGACATTCTATTTTTCAGAAAAAGTTAATCCACATTGGGTAGAGATGGAGTCACAGAATTTAAAATTACCTCTCCCCTCATTTCTATATTCTGACACAGCTAAAAATGTACTTAAACAGATCAGAAATCCGATTCTGAAACACATGGTAGGGGTCTGGAATGATGTCAGAAAATACCTGAATGAGTCAAACTTCTTATCGCAGTTTAGCCCAGTTTGGGGTAATCAGTCGTTTAAACCTGGGAGGGCAGATGGTACATTTAAAATATGGGAATCAAGGGGACTGAAAATGATTTGTAACCTTTATCCTCCACAGTCAGATGTTTTTATGACCTTTGGAGAACTACAAGTGAGGTTTAATTTGGACAAAAAACACCACTTCAAATATTTACAGTTGAGAAGTTTTGGCAATACTAATCAAGGTGGTCTTAACAAGGTTCCCCACACACAACTGGAAAAACTGTATGTAAAGAATGCGTTAAGGAAGGGTATTATCTCAGACTTTTACAATCTGTTGTTATGTAACACATCAGAAAATTCAACAAAGAAATTAATTCCTTGGAACTAAGACCTATCTGCCAATATCAGTGAACAGGATTGGGAAAGGGCCGGCAGTAAAGTCCATAAAGTGTCAATTAATAGTCGTCTAAGGATGCTGCAATTCAAATGGCTGATGCGTATATAAACAACACCTGTGAAATTAAATAGGTACAATGGGAACATACCAGACGTGTGTATGAAATGTGGCTTAAAAGGTACGTTAATACACTGTATGCAGTCAAATAAAAACTTTTTGGGTAGACGTGAAAAACTTAATTGAAAAGATAATTTCAAAACAGATTGTGTTGGATCCCAAACTATTTCTAA
The DNA here is from genome assembly GCF_042242105.1 of Pempheris klunzingeri. Taxonomy (NCBI): domain Eukaryota; kingdom Metazoa; phylum Chordata; class Actinopteri; order Acropomatiformes; family Pempheridae; genus Pempheris; species Pempheris klunzingeri. Next base: position 25,582,678 of record NC_092024.1, on the reverse strand, counting down.
TGGCTATATATCCAGATAAACATAACTTTAGTAAAGCAGAAAGTACTTTTATTGATTTAAGCTCATTGATAGCAAAAAGATGTATTGCTATAAATTGGAAAAATACGAATGGACCTGGCGTCTCCCAGTGGTTAAAACAGATGTTGTCTAGCTTACCTTTGGAAAGAATAACATATATACATAAGTCAAGGCAACAAGAATTCGAAAAGATTTGGGGACCCTTTATTGACTTTACTAAGGACTTTGATGTTTCTGATGACTTGACTAATTTTTGAATCCCTTGCAACCATGTACTGTATCTAGAGATGACCATCTCCTAAATTCAAAAAGAGAAGCTCTGTTCTTGAAAGGCCCTGTTTTATGTGTTACCTCGGTTTATTCTATTTCTGTATTGCTTTTCTTTTTATATTTGTTTTCTATGTTTGTGTAAAACATGTGATACTGAACTGCTTCGTAAAAACGAGTATAATTTGAAAATTGTATCACTTTGAAAGAAAAAAACTCATAATAAAATGTTTATGGAAAAAAAAAAAAAAAACTGATTCTGACCAGTGCACATCACCAACAGTTTATTTTCAAAACAAGTGTGTCTGTGAGCGGTCGCCGCTTTGTATTTAGTGGCAAAATCAGGATTAGCTCACACATAACTTGCCAATTACAGTGAGGTTTACCCAGCAACAGGCGACAACAGGCGAAGCCTGATTGGCTGCTTCATTCACTGAACTGAAATAAAAATGAAACTAAAAAGTGTTGTTAATAGATGACTTGAGTAAAATAAATGAGGAAACATGTTCAGTCTGATATTTAGAATAAAAACACTCAAACTGACACTGAAACAAAGAAAAACTTCAGTCATTATAAACCAAACTGACCTGCAGTCACCCTGACTGCTCACTGAACTGAACCTGATTCATGACTGGAAAGAACGTGTGCTCATAAAACTGAACACAAACAGCAGACACACGTTGCCATGAGTGACTGTGATTATCTCTGAGGATCAGCGTCCGTGTTTACCGCCATGACTCGCCGTCATTACTCTCATTATGGTGTCATAACCACCGGGGGGGGGTGAAAGGTTACCACAGCAGCCTGCAGACAGACTGGACCACAAATAACCCGACTGGTTCATCTTCTGACCCCCGTTCGGAGTTTTATTAACTCTGATCCTGACAAACCAGGTCAGTTTAGTCTAAACAGCTTTTACTTTTTAAATACTACAATACCCATGAGCCTCAGCTGCTGTTCTTGAGCGGCTAGTCCCAGACCTCTGAGACTCATCCCATGACCTGCTGATTATTGCTCATTAACGCTGGTTATTGCTGGTTACTGCTAGTTAATGCTGATTACTACTGGTTACTGCCGGGTAACGCTGATTACTGCTAGTTAACACTGGTTAATGCTGGCTAACACTGGTTATTGCTGGTTATTCCTGATTAACAATGGTTACTGCTGGCTAACGCTGGTTACTGTTGGTTAACACTGGTTACTGCTGGCTATTGCTGGTTACTGCTGGTTAACGCTGGTTACTGCTGGCTAACGCTGGTTACTGTTGGTTACGGCTGGTTACTGATGGCTAACGCTGGTTACTGCTGGCTAACGCTGGTTACTGTTGGTTAACGCTGGTTACTGATGGCTAACACTGGTTACTGCTGGCTAACACTGGTTACTGCTGGCTAACGCTGGTTACTGTTGGCTAATGCTGGTTACTGATGGCTAACGCTGGTTAACAATGGCTACTGCTGGTTAACACTGGTTATTCCTGATTAACACTGGTTACTGCTGGTTAACGCTGGTTACTGATGGCTAACGCTGGTTACCAATGCTAACGCTGGTTACTGATGGTTAACATTGGTTACTGCTGGCTAACACTGGTTAACGCTGGTTACTGATGCTAACGTTGGTTACTGATGGTTAACATTGGTTACTGCTGGCTAACACTGGTTAACGCTGGTTACTGATGGTTAACGCTGGTTACTGATGCTAATGCTGGTTACTGATGGTTAACATTGGTTACTGCTGGCTAACACTGGTTAACGCTGGTTACTGATGGCTAACGCTGGTTACTGATGGTTAACGCTGGTTACTGCTGGTTAACACTGGCTAACACTGGTTAACGCTGGTTACTGATGGCTAACACTGGTTACTGCTGGTTAAAGCTGGTTACTGATGGCTAACGCTGGTTACTGATGGTTAACATTGGTTACTGCTGGCTAACACTGGTTATCGCTGGTTACTGATGGTTAACGCTGGTTACTGATGGCTAACGCCGGTTACTGCTGGTTACTCTCCCGTCTGTTACAGTGTGCTTGCTGGTGTGCTGGCTGCCCTTCATCTCAGTGTGTCTGTACGAGACGTTCAGCGGTCAGCAAAGTCCTGCGGTGGCCTCCGCCCTCTCTGCCTGGTTGGTTCTGACCAGCACCGCCCTCAACCCCTGGATCACCTGTGTGACGCAGACGTAAGTTCCACATATGGAACGCAGCGCTCCAGTAACATTTCGGATATTAGCTGGGAAGCAGCGCTGAAAAATGTCATTCTGTCTGCAGCAGGTACAGGGCCGTGGTGCGACACAGCGTCACCAGGTTTATTCAGATGTGTCCTTGTTCTGGGACGCCGCTGGAGTCCCGCCCCCAGAGCCCCGCCCTCCGCCTGGACACAGCCAATCGCATAAGCACGACGACAACTACAGCCGCAACACGGCCGGCATCATCACCAAAAACACCGACCCCACCGTGATCAGCTGACACTACCATGGCCTCGACACTGACAGGTCCCTGGCCTCACCTGCCACCTGTCATGAAGTCTAGTAGAGACATTCATGGCTGTCAGGAGGTGATACTCAGACGTTTCCACTTAAGGTGGTTCAGCCCCTGATTCGGATCCTCGTACCTGCACCTGTACCTGCACCTGTGGAGGTGCCCTGGACAGGAGCACTGAGCCGGACTGTTTAGTTCTCTGCTGGAGCTGCTGAGCCCCAACAGTAACACACTAATAAATACTGTTACTGGATATGTAATCATTTCTGTTGTTCTGTCCTTTTTCATTCCCCCCCCCCCCCCCCCCCCCCCCCCCCATTATTACACCTTCGAGAACATCTGATCCACAGGCAGAGCTTACCTGGCTGGGAACAGGTACCAGGTACTGGTCCAACATAAACTCCCCTGTGACAGCAGCTGTCTGCAGTGGTTCATTTTGTTCTTGGTCCAAACTTTGTGCTTTTATTCTGTTATATTGGTCACATCAACTAACCAGCTGTTTCAGACTGATCTCAGACCATCTGAGGTCAGAGGTCAGGTGTTCATACCTGGTTGACCACCTCAAAGTAAAGAGCCAGCGTGGTGGTCGGATCCAGACCACAGATCTTCCACTGACACGTTCCCCCCGTTCCGATCTCCTGCAACAATCAATGGCATGGCAGCTTTATTATTACAGCATTTGTTTGATATTTGTTTGCTGTTTATTTTATATAGATTTATTTCAGGCAGGAAGAACAATCCAGGACGTCCAGAACAATCAGCACTGAAACCCACGGAATAAGACCAAGATAAATCAATAAAAGTTACTCCAGTAACTGTGACCCTAGGCTAACAGTTCCCCCTGCTTCCACTCTTTATGCTAAGCTAGGCTAACAGTTTCCCCTGCTTCCACTCTTTATGCTAAGCTAGGCTAACAGTAAGGTCAGGCGTGTGTTACGTACATTCTCGGAGACACAGGGTCCTTTAGCGTTCAGTGACACACACGGTCCGATCGCTCCCGACACTTTGATCTCTCTGGACGTCTGAAACACAAGCACACAACACGCTTAGATTAGTTGGTAACAGTGGTCACCTGGCCTGACGGTGGTCACCTGGCCTGACGGTGGTCGGCTGTGGTTCGTACCTTGATCTCCAGCGTGGCGGCGAACGCCATCTTGAAGGATCCCTGGACGTCTTTGATGAAAACTCTTTGGAAGGTTTGTTTGAAAAGAGACGTGTTGAAGGAGTCTGCCATCACCATGTAACCTCTGCACACACGACATCACACACAGGTTACATCACACATGACATCACACATGACATCACACATGACATCACACTGTGTTTTAAAGTGACGATGTCTGTGATTAGCTGGCAGCTGCAGCCTGTGCTGATCAGACCCAAACTGACCCTGAGCAGACTGATTTAGCTCTGCTGGGACACACGGCAAGGTTCATCCAGAGATCTGCAGAGGAGGCGTCAGCCCCCCGGAGGAGGCGTCAGCCCCCCGGAGGAGGCGTCAGCCCCGCGGAGGAGGCGTCAGCTCCCAAAAGGAGTTTTCTCCCTAAGCACAACACTGAGCTGAGGGACTAAAGGATGATGAACAGATTCTCCTAAAGGGTTTCCTAAGTTAAAGGAAAACCTTAAGAGATTTACTGCATGGAAGACTCCAGCTGAAGCCAGACAAACACTGTGTGTGTGTGTGTGTGTGTGCGTGTGTGTGTACCCGGTGTAGTTGGCGCAGCACTTCATCTCCAGCAGGCCGGTCTGATCGAGGGCACAGGCGTAGATGTCGATGATGTGACCGTTAGTGGACGCTCTGTTAGCCAGAGACTCATAGTGCTACACACACACACACACACACACAGAGTATTTCAGTAGGTGTCAATCAATCAATCAATCAATCAATCAGTATTCAATCAGTGTTCTCTCAGACTGTTTCCATAAAGCAGCTCAGAACAAAAGATTCAGGAATCCAACATCAGAGCATAAAGCAGGTGTGACATCAGCTCCCTGTGGTCCAATCAGAGCCCTCCCCTCCTCCTGTAAGTGTTTCTGGAGCTTTCACCAACCTTGGTGGCCTTCTTCATGAACTTGGCGTTGTCCTTCTCAAGATCGTGCCAGGACCTGATGGGGGTCTTCAGCTCGTCTCCCACCACCATGCCGGGGCCCTGCGTCGCCGGGCCGCCGATGAAAGTCATGATGCGAGCTCCCGTGTTGGGGAAGGTGCACTGTGGGTAAAAAAACAGACATCACAAGACGGCCAACGCCAAATGGCGAACGGCGCTGAACTCAAATGTCAGCCCCCCCCCCCCCACCTCAAGCAGCCCCACGGCGATGGACATGGCGACGCCCAGCGAGCGCAGCGGCCTCTTCCCCTGCGTGACGGGCCAGGGGTCCCGCTGCAGCTCCCCCAGCAGGTCGGTCAGGTTCATGTCGATCTTCTGCACCGGCTGCAGGAACCTGAACAGAACACACACACGTCAAATGACACGTGACACACACACTCTGTGAGAGGTAACGTCTCACACACACACACACACACACACACACACACACACACACACACTCTACACACACGCACCGCCTACCTGAGCAGGTGGCTGTACCAACCTGTTGGACAGAGGCTGCTGGGCAGTCTGAGGACCGCGACCCTGAGCGGCTGAAGGTTTGGTCAGACCCAGCATCTCCTGCCAGGCACAGAACAACAATTAGTTAGTGCTGTTAGTTAGCAAAGTTAGCAAGAGCTGTTCATTAGCTCTGTTAGTGCTGTTAGCTACAGCCGTTAGCTAGCGCTATCAGCTAGTGTTGTTAGATGGGTCAATATCACTATAAAGTGGATATAAATGTGTCCTCATCAGAACCACTAAGTTATCATTAACATGTTACTAATTAATGAAAGTTTACACCTTCCACCCTTCCACCCTGTCACCTTCCACCCTGTCACCGTCCACCCTGTCACCTTCCACCCTTCCACCCTGTCACCTTCCACCCTGTCACCGTCCACCCTCTCACCGTCCACCCTGTCACCTTCCACCCTTCCACCCTGTCACCGTCCACCCTGTCACCGCCCACCCTGTCACCTTCCACCCTTCCACCCTGTCACCGTCCACCCTGTCACCGCCCACCCTGTCACCGTCCACCCTGTCACCGTCCACCCTGTCACCTTCCACCCTTCCACCCTGTCACCGTCCACCCTGTCACCTTCCACCCTGTCACCTTCCACCCTGTCACCTTCCACCCTGTCACCGCCCACCCTGTCACCGCCCACCCTGTCACCGTCCACCCTGTCACCTTCCACCCTTCCACCCTGTCACCGTCCACCCTGTCACCGCCCACCCTGTCACCGTCCACCCTGTCACCGTCCACCCTGTCACCTTCCACCCTGTCACCGTCCACCCTGTCACCGTCCACCCTTCCACCCTGTCACCGTCCACCCTGTCACCGCCCACCCTGTCACCGTCCACCCTGTCACCGTCCACCCTGTCACCTTCCACCCTGTCACCTTCCACCCTGTCACCGTCCACCCTGTCACCTTCCACCCTGTCACCTTCCACCCTGTCACTTTCCACCCTGTCACCGTCCACCCTGTCATCTTCCACCCTTCCACCCTGTCACCGCCCACCCTGTCACCGTTCACCCTGTCACCTTCCACCCTGTCACCATCCACCCTGTCACCGTCCACCCTGTCACCGCCCACCCTGTCACCTTCCACCCTGTCACCGTCCACCCTGTCACCGCCCACCCTGTCACCGCCCACCCTGTCACCTTCCACCCTGTCACCGTCCACCCTGTCACCGTCCACCCTGTCACCGTCCACCCTGTCACCGTCCACCCTGTCACCTTCCACCCTGTCACCGTCCACCCTGTCACCGTCCACCCTTCCACCCTGTCACCTTCCACCCTGTCACCGTCCACCCTGTCACCTTCCACCCTGTCACCTTCCACCCTGTCACCGTCCACCCTTCCACCCTGTCACCTTCCACCCTGTCACCGTCCACCCTGTCACTTTCCACCCTGTCACCGTCCACCCTGTCATCTTCCACCCTTCCACCCTGTCACCTTCCACCCTGTCACCTTCCACCCTGTCACCGTCCACCCTTCCACCCTGTCACCTTCCACCCTGTCACCTTCCACCCTGTCACTTTCCACCCTGTCACCGTCCACCCTGTCATCTTCCACCCTGTCACCTTCCACCCTGTCACCTTCCACCCTGTCACCGTCCACCCTGTCACCTTCCACCCTGTCACTTTCCACCCTGTCACCGTCCACCCTGTCATCTTCCACCCTGTCACCTTCCACCCTGTCACCTTCCACCCTGTCACTTTCCACCCTGTCACCGTCCACCCTGTCATCTTCCACCCTGTCACCTTCCACCCTGTCACCTTCCACCCTGTCACCGTCCACCCTGTCATCTTCCACCCTGTCACCTTCCACCCTGTCACCTTCCACCCTGTCACCATCCACCCTGTCACCGTTCACCCTGTCGCCTTCCACCCTGTCACCGTCCACCCTGTCACCTTCCACCCTTCCACCCTGTCACCTTCCACCCTGTCACCGTCCACCCTTCCACCCTGTCACCGTCCACCCTGTCACCTTCCACCCTTCCACCCTGTCACCTTCCACCCTGTCACCTTCCACCCTGTCACCGCCAACCCTGTCATCGTCCACCCTGTCACCTTCCACCCTTCCACCCTGTCACCGTCCACCCTGTCACCGTCCACCCTGTCACCTTCCACCCTTCCACCCTGTCACCGTCCACCCTTCCACCCTGTCACCGCCCACCCTGTCACCTTCCACCCTTCCACCCTGTCACCGTCCACCCTGTCACCGTCCACCCTGTCACCTTCCACCCTGTCACCGTCCACCCTGTCACCTTCCACCCTTCCACCCTGTCACCGTCCACCCTGTCACCTTCCACCCTGTCACCGCCCACCCTGTCATCGTCCACCCTGTCACCGTCCACCCTGTCACCTTCCACCCTGTCACCGTCCACCCTGTCACCTTCCACCCTTCCACCCTGTCACCGTCCACCCTGTCACCTTCCACCCTGTCACCGTCCACCCTTCCACCCTTCCACCCTGTCACCGTCCACCCTGTCACCTTCCACCCTTCCACCCTGTCATCGTCCACCCTGTCACCTTCCACCCTTCCACCCTGTCACCGTCCACCCTGTCACCTTCCACCCTATCACGGTCCACCCTGTCACCCTGTCATCTTCCACCCTGTCACCCTGTCACCGTCCACCCTGTCACCTTCCACCCTTCCACCCTGTCACCTTCCACCCTGTCACCTTCCACCCTGTCACCGTCCACCCTGTCACCTTCCACCCTATCACGGTCCACCCTGTCACCCTGTCACCCTGTCACCTTCCACCCTGTCACCGTCCACCCTTCCACCCTGTCACCGTCCACCCTGTCACCTTCCACCCTTCCACCCTGTCACCTTCCACCCTGTCACCGTCCACCCTGTCACCTTCCACCCTGTCACCTTCCACCCTGTCACCGTCCACCCTGTCACCTTCCACCCTGTCACCGCCCACCCTGTCACCTTCCACCCTTCCACCCTGTCACCTTCCACCCTGTCACCGTCCACCCTGTCACCTTCCACCCTGTCACCGCCCACCCTGTCATCGTCCACCCTGTCACCTTCCACCCTTCCACCCTGTCATCGTCCACCCTGTCACCTTCCACCCTGTCACCTTCCACCCTTCCACCCTGTCACCGTCCACCCTGTCACCTTCCACCCTATCACGGTCCACCCTGTCACCCTGTCACCTTCCACCCTGTCACCGTCCACCCTTCCACCCTGTCACCGTCCACCCTGTCACCTTCCACCCTGTCACCTTCCACCCTGTCACCGCCCACCCTGTCATCGTCCACCCTGTCACCGTCCACCCTGTCACCTTCCACCCTGTCACCGTCCACCCTGTCACCTTCCACCCTTCCACCCTGTCACCGTCCACCCTGTCACCTTCCACCCTATCACGGTCCACCCTGTCACCCTGTCACCTTCCACCCTGTCACCGTCCACCCTTCCACCCTGTCACCGTCCACCCTGTCACCTTCCACCCTTCCACCCTGTCACCTTCCACCCTGTCACCGTCCACCCTGTCACCTTCCACCCTGTCACCTTCCACCCTGTCACCGTCCACCCTGTCACCTTCCACCCTGTCACCGCCCACCCTGTCATCGTCCACCCTGTCACCTTCCACCCTTCCACCCTGTCATCGTCCACCCTGTCACCTTCCACCCTGTCACCTTCCACCCTTCCACCCTGTCACCGTCCACCCTGTCACCTTCCACCCTATCACGGTCCACCCTGTCACCCTGTCACCTTCCACCCTGTCACCGTCCACCCTTCCACCCTGTCACCGTCCACCCTGTCACCTTCCACCCTTCCACCCTGTCACCTTCCACCCTGTCACCTTCCACCCTGTCACCTTCCACCCTGTCACCGTCCACCCTGTCACCTTCCACCCTGTCACCGCCCACCCTGTCATCGTCCACCCTGTCACCTTCCACCCTGTCACCTTCCACCCTGTCACCGTCCACCCTGTCACCTTCCACCCTGTCACCGCCCACCCTGTCATCGTCCACCCTGTCACCTTCCACCCTTCCACCCTGTCATCGTCCACCCTGTCACCTTCCACCCTGTCACCTTCCACCCTGTCACCGTCCACCCTGTCACCTTCCACCCTATCACGGTCCACCCTGTCACCCTGTCACCTTCCACCCTGTCACCGTCCACCCTTCCACCCTGTCACCGTCCACCCTGTCACCTTCCACCCTTCCACCCTTCCACCCTGTCACCTTCCACCCTGTCACCGCCCACCCTGTCATCGTCCACCCTGTCACCGTCCACCCTGTCACCTTCCACCCTGTCACCGTCCACCCTGTCACCTTCCACCCTGTCACCGTCCACCCTGTCACCTTCCACCCTGTCACCGTCCACCCTTCCACCCTTCCACCCTGTCACCGTCCACCCTGTCACCTTCCACCCTTCCACCCTGTCATCGTCCACCCTGTCACCTTCCACCCTTCCACCCTGTCACCGTCCACCCTGTCACCTTCCACCCTATCACGGTCCACCCTGTCACCCTGTCATCTTCCACCCTGTCACCGTCCACCCTGTCACCTTCCACCCTTCCACCCTGTCACCGTCCACCCTGTCACCTTCCACCCTATCACGGTCCACCCTGTCACCCTGTCATCTTCCACCCTGTCACCGTCCACCCTGTCACCTTCCACCCTTCCACCCTGTCATCGTCCACCCTGTCACCTTCCACCCTTCCACCCTGTCACCGTCCACCCTGTCACCTTCCACCCTATCACGGTCCACCCTGTCACCCTGTCATCTTCCACCCTGTCACCTTCCACCCTGTCACCTTCCACCCTTCCACCCTGTCACCGTCCACCCTGTCACCTTCCACCCTATCACGGTCCACCCTGTCACCCTGTCACCTTCCACCCTGTCACCGTCCACCCTGTCACCTTCCACCCTGTCACCGTCCACCCTGTCACCTTCCACCCTTCCACCCTGTCACCGCCCACCCTGTCACCGTCCACCCTGTCACCTTCCACCCTTCCACCCTGTCACCTTCCACCCTGTCACCTTCCACCCTGTCACCGTCCACCCTGTCACCACCCACCCTGTCACCGTCCACCCTGTCACCGCCCACCCTGTCACCGTCCACCCTGTCACCTTCCACCCTGTCACCGTCCACCCTTCCACCCTGTCACCTTCCACCCTGTCACCGCCCACCCTGTCACCGCCCACCCTGTCACCGTCCACCTTGCCACCTTCCACCCTGTCACCGCCCACCCTGTCACCGCCCACCCTGTCACCGTCCACCATGTCACCTTCCACCCTGTCACCCTGCCACCTTCCACCCTGTCACCGCCCACCCTGTCACCGTCCACCCTGTCACCTTCCACCCTTCCACCCTGTCACCGCCCACCCTGTCACCGTCCACCCTTCCACCCTGTCACCCTGTCACTTTCCACCCTGTCACCGTCCACCCTTCCACCCTGTCACCTTCCACCCTGTCACCTTCCACCCTGTCACCGCTCACCCTGTCACCGTCCACCTTGCCACCTTCCACCCTGTCACCGCCCACCCTGTCACCGCCCACCCTGTCACCGTCCACCATGTCACCTTCCACCCTGTCACCCTGCCACCTTCCACCCTGTCACCGCCCACCCTGTCACCGTCCACCCTGTCACCTTCCACCCTTCCACCCTGTCACCGCCCACCCTGTCACCGTCCACCCTTCCACCCTGTCACCTTCCACCCTTCCACCCTGTCACCGCCCACCCTGTCACCGTCCACCCTGTCACCGTCCACCCTGTCACCTTCCACCCTTCCACCCTGTCACCTTTCACCCTGTCACCGTCCACCCTGTCACCGCCCACCCTGTCACCGTCCACCCTGTCACCTTCCACCCTGTCACCGTCCACCCTTCCACCCTGTCACCTTCCACCCTGTCACCGCCCACCCTGTCACCGCCCACCCTGTCACCGTCCACCTTGCCACCTTCCACCCTGTCACCGCCCACCCTGTCACCGCCCACCCTGTCACCGTCCACCCTTCCACCCTGTCACCTTCCACCCTGTCACCGCCCACCCTGTCACCGCCCACCCTGTCACCGTCCACCTTGCCACCTTCCACCCTGTCACCGCCCACCCTGTCACCGCCCACCCTGTCACCGTCCACCATGTCACCTTCCACCCTGTCACCCTGCCACCTTCCACCCTGTCACCGCCCACCCTGTCACCGTCCACCCTGTCACCTTCCACCCTTCCACCCTGTCACCGCCCACCCTGTCACCGTCCACCCTTCCACCCTGTCACCCTGTCACTTTCCACCCTGTCACCGTCCACCCTTCCACCCTGTCACCTTCCACCCTGTCACCGCCCACCCTTCCACCCTGTCATCGTCCACCCTGTCACCTTCCACCCTTCCACCCTGTCATCGTCCACCCTGTCACCTTCCACCCTGTCACCTTCCACCCTGTCACCGTCCACCCTGTCACCTTCCACCCTATCACGGTCCACCCTGTCACCCTGTCACCTTCCACCCTGTCACCGTCCACCCTTCCACCCTGTCACCGCCCACCCTGTCACCTTCCACCCTTCCACCCTGTCACCTTCCACCCTGTCACCGTCCACCCTGTCACCTTCCACCCTGTCACCGCCCACCCTGTCATCGTCCACCCTGTCACCTTCCACCCTTCCACCCTGTCATCGTCCACCCTGTCACCTTCCACCCTGTCACCTTCCACCCTTCCACCCTGTCACCTTCCACCCTGTCACCGCCCACCCTGTCATCGTCCACCCTGTCACCGTCCACCCTGTCACCTTCCACCCTGTCACCGTCCACCCTGTCACCTTCCACCCTTCCACCCTGTCACCGTCCACCCTGTCACCTTCCACCCTATCACGGTCCACCCTGTCACCCTGTCACCTTCCACCCTGTCACCGTCCACCCTTCCACCCTGTCACCGTCCACCATGTCACCTTCCACCCTGTCACCCTGCCACCTTCCACCCTGTCACCGCCCACCCTGTCACCGTCCACCCTGTCACCTTCCACCCTTCCACCCTGTCACCGCCCACCCTGTCACCGTCCACCCTTCCACCCTGTCACCTTCCACCCTTCCACCCTGTCACCGCCCACCCTGTCACCGTCCACCCTGTCACCGTCCACCCTGTCACCTTCCACCCTTCCACCCTGTCACCTTTCACCCTGTCACCGTCCACCCTGTCACCGCCCACCCTGTCACCGTCCACCCTGTCACCTTCCACCCTGTCACCGTCCACCCTTCCACCCTGTCACCTTCCACCCTGTCACCGCCCACCCTGTCACCGCCCACCCTGTCACCGTCCACCTTGCCACCTTCCACCCTGTCACCGCCCACCCTGTCACCGCCCACCCTGTCACCGTCCACCCTTCCACCCTGTCACCTTCCACCCTGTCACCGCCCACCCTGTCACCGCCCACCCTGTCACCGTCCACCTTGCCACCTTCCACCCTGTCACCGCCCACCCTGTCACCGCCCACCCTGTCACCGTCCACCATGTCACCTTCCACCCTGTCACCCTGCCACCTTCCACCCTGTCACCGCCCACCCTGTCACCGTCCACCCTGTCACCTTCCACCCTTCCACCCTGTCACCGCCCACCCTGTCACCGTCCACCCTTCCACCCTGTCACCCTGTCACTTTCCACCCTGTCACCGTCCACCCTTCCACCCTGTCACCTTCCACCCTGTCACCGCCCACCCTGTCACCGCCCACCCTGTCACCGTCCACCTTGCCACCTTCCACCCTGTCACCGCCCACCCTGTCACCGCCCACCCTGTCACCGTCCACCATGTCACCTTCCACCCTGTCACCCTGCCACCTTCCACCCTGTCACCGCCCACCCTGTCACCGTCCACCCTGTCACCTTCCACCCTTCCACCCTGTCACCGCCCACCCTGTCACCGTCCACCCTTCCACCCTGTCACCCTGCCACCTTCCACCCTGTCACCGCCCACCCTGTCACCGTCCACCCTGTCACCTTCCACCCTTCCACCCTGTCACCGCCCACCCTGTCACCGTCCACCCTGTGACCTTCCACCCTTCCACCCTGTCACCGCCCACCCTGTCACCGTCCACCCTTCCACCCTGTCACTTTCCACCCTGTCACCGTCCACCCTGTGATGTCACTGTCCTCCCTGTGATGTCACTGTCCTCCCTGTGATGTCACCGTCCACCCTGTGATGTCACTGTCCTCCCTTTCGTTTAGCTGTTTTCTGAAAATAAACAAGTTATCTTCACAAGTTAGTAAAACCTTTTCACATTTTCCTTGTAAACCAATCACTGCCAAATAATGTTTGAAAGACAGATCAGATCACTGTTTTTAGAGATTTTATTTAGAAAAGAAAACGCAGCTGTCACAGATTCTTTGAAGACACAAAAAATTTGCAGTTATTTCATTATTTTCAAAAGACTTTTCTTATCAACTAAAATGTATTATTGAGCAAGGGACAAAGTAGCTGTCTGAAAATGCACATTTCATAATCACTATGCTATGAAAGTGTGTTTCTTCTCTGGTGGACAGACTCTGAGGTCACCTGATACAGGGATGTGACAGTGAGTGGAAAACTGTAGCTGTTTCACTTTGGTGACATTGACCCAGATAACACTGATAGTTAGCGCTGGAGCAGCTGTAGAGTCCAGAGGGTCTGAACTAGTTAGCTGCAGGACTAGTTAGTGCACGTTATAGCTGGATTAGTTGGGTACCTGTAGCTGCTTGGCGTTCAAGTCCTTCGTGCCCCTGAAGACGTAGCTCTTGGAGATCCCCTCACAGCCAAGCTCGTGGACCTGGACCATCCGGCCGAAGGTGATGAGTCCAACCAGCGCGGTGGGGGGCAGCAGGGACAGGGACATCTGCAGGGACTCCTTCAGGGCCTGCAGGTCCTCGTCCTCCATACAGGTGTCCACCACATACAGGAAGACCAGCGGCATCTGAGGACCCCTCTGAGGACCAGAGAGCAAGTTATACGTCTGACACTGTGAGTACCTGAGTCTGTACATGAGTCTGTGTACCTGAGTATGCGTACCTGAGGCTATACCTGAGGCTGTACCTGTCTGTATACCTGAAGCTGTACCTGAGGCTGTACCTGAGTCTGTACCTGAGTCTGTACATGAGTCTGTACCTGAGTCTGTGTACTTGAGTCTGTACCTGAGTCTGTGTACCTGAGTCTGTACCTGAGTCTGTACATGAGTCTGTACATGAGTCTGTACCTGAGTCTGTACATGAGTCTGTACCTGAGTCTGTACCTGAGTCTGTGTACTTGAGTCTGTACCTGAGGCTGTACCTGAGTCTGTGTACCTGAGTCTGTACCTGAGTCTGTGCACCTGAGTTTGTGCGCCTGAGGCTGTGTACCCGAGGCTGTACATGAGTCTGTACCTGAGTCTGTACCCGAGTCTGTGTACCTGAGGCTATACCTGAGTCTGTACATGAGGCTGTGTACCTGAGGCTGTGTACCTGAGGCCGAACCTGAGGCTGTACCTGGGTCTGTACCTGAGGCTGTACCTGAGGCTGTACCTGAGGCTGTACCTGGGTCTGTACCTGAGGCTGTACCTGAGTCTGTACCTGGGTCTGTACCTGAGGCTGTACCTGAGTCTGTACCTGAGGCTGTACCTGAGGCTGTACCTGGGTCTGTACCTGAGGCTGTACCTGAGGCTGTACCTGAGTCTGAACCTGAGGCTGTACCTGAGGCTGTACCTGGGTCTGTACCTGGGTCTGTACCTGAGGCTGTACCTGAGGCTGTGTACCTGAGGCTGTACCTGGGTTTGTATACCTGAGGCTGTACCTGAGTCTGTGTATCTGAGTCTGTACCTGAGTCTGTGCACCTGAGTTTGTGTGCCTGAGGCTGTGTACCCGAGGCTGTACATGAGTCTGTACCTGAGTCTGTACCCGAGTCTGTGTACCTGAGGCTATACCTGAGGCTGTACCTGAGTCTGTACATGAGGCTGTGTACCTGAGTCTGTACATGAGGCTGTGTACCTGAGGCTGTGTACCTGAGGCTGTACCTGAGGCTGTGTACCTGAGGCTGTGTACCTGAGGCCGAACCTGAGGCTGTGTACCTGAGGCCGAACCTGAGGCTGTACCTGGGTCTGTACCTGAGGCTGTACCTGAGGCTGAACCTGGGTCTGTACCTGAGGCTGTACCTGAGTCTGTACCTGAGGCTGTACCTGGGTCTGTGTACCTGGGTCTGTGTACCTGAGGCTGAACCTGAGGCTGTACCTGGGTCTGTACCTGAGGCTGAACCTGAGGCTGTACCTGTCTGTGTACCTGAGGCTGTACCTGAGTCTGGACCTGTCTGTGTACCTGAGGCTCTACCTGTCTGTATACCTGAGGCTCTACCTGTCTGTCAGTCTCACCTGGACCACGTACTCGATGGTGGAGAACTGAGGCAGCAGCTCAGCAGGTTGGTTCACCTCAGAGATCCCAGCGTAGGACGGAGGAAACTGAAACACAACACACACTCTGAGACACACACACACTCTGAGACACACACACACACACTCTGAGACACACACACACACTGAGACACACACACACACTCTGAGACACACACACACACTGAGACACACACACTCTGAGACACACACACACACACACACACTAAGACACACACACACTCTGAGACACACACACTGAGACACACACACACTGAGACATTGAGTGTGTGTGTGTGTGTGTGTGTGTGTGTGTGAGTGTGTGTGAGAGTGTGTGTGTGTGTTCATACTGAACCTGGTTCCTCTGGTAACAGAAGTTACAGGCCCACAGTTTGGCCCTGTAGTCCACCTGGCTGCAACACACAGACAGGTGGAGATTAGACAGGTGGGGTGTCAGACAGGTGGGGGGTCAGACAGGTGGGGGGTGACATGGAGCTACAAAGTGTGACCCCTGCCTGTGACATCACACAGGTGTGCGGTGATGCGTACCACAGCGGGTTGAGCACGGCGCGGCAGGTGGCGCGGCTGCACAGGACGGGCTCGTACTGGATGGGGGGCAGGTCGGGCCGCTCCCTCAGGGGGGTGAACAGAGCCGCCACCGGGACCACCATCCGGGTCGCCTCCAGCCGACTGGACGGCCAGGCGTTCCAGCTGAAGCGCGCGCCGTCGCGCTCCTCGTTCTGAGTGATGTACTCTGGGAAGGTCGCCATGGCAACGCAGGGACGGGGGCGGGGGTAAAGGCTGGGGGGGAAACGATAGCGTGTTTAAGCACCTGTCCTTGCTGCAGCTCCAATGTGTTCAGGTGTTAAAGCGGACTGAAAATCTCCTCCACCAACCAGACTACATTCAAAGTTCGGAGCGTTTAAGGACACACACCTGAATCCTGCAGTACAGGTACACTGACTATTCTGCACCGGTTAGAAATCAGACTGTAGAGCTGATGATCGATCAAACTGATGATCGATCAGAGCTGATGATGAATAACAGCTCTTTCCTCACACGACAATTAAAGCCCAGTTCAAAGAAGCTGCGACAGTCACCAGGCTGACGTCAGCAGGCAGTACAGGTGTGTCAGCCTCACCTGAGCCTGAAGGTTTCCACTAAAAAACAAAGTGAATGAAAACAGTTTTTGTCCCAGAGTTCAGCGCGGTTAGCCTCGGGGCTAACAGCTAGCAGCGGCTAACTGAGCAGCAGGTACAGCGCAGCGTCACTGACGTCACTCAGGTGGCAGGGCCGGGCGGACAGGTGAGCTGACCGAGTCCAGGAGGGTCTGTGAGCGGAGCGACCCACCGCCGCTTCTCCCTGCTGACAACGAAGCAAAACAACATGGCGGCGGCGCCACGTCAAGACCCAGAGAGAGGAGAAATAGGAGGTCTCACTCCGACACAAATCCAGCATCCGGAACAAGAAGCACTGAGACAGAAAGCTGAAACAGGAGGGAAGACAGACCCTGAGCTCTGTGGAACAGGAGGGAAGACAGGATGGAAGACAGGAGGGAAGACAGACCCTGAGCTCTGTGGAACAGGAGGGAAGACAGACCCTGAGCTCTGTGGAACAGGAGGGAAGACAGGAGGGAAGACAGGAGGGAAGACAGGAGGGAAGACAGGAGGGAAGACAGACCCTGAGCTCTGTGGAACAGGAGGGAAGACAGGAGGGAAGACAGACCCTGAGCTCTGTGGTAAATGAGCCTTTAGTCCTGCTGGGTTGGTTCCAACATGAGTTATCTGCTTTATTATCTGTATTATTGGTGTTTACTGAGTTTAATCCTGCTTCACTTTGTAACTTTGCTTTGAACAGTTTGCTATCGATCAGTGATCATTAGAATGAGGATTGTATTCACAATGTTTTCATATATGATGAGTCAAAAAACATCAGATTACTATGAAAGAAAGTTGTAAATATAAGAGAAAAATGATAAGATTGTAGTTTTCATGACAGAAATGTGTTAATAGAAGCTGTGATTTCAGGAGAAAGGAGTCATGTGGTCATAGAACTCGTTCAGTTTGAAATGTCACTGAGTTAAAACAGAACAGAAAAAGTCAGAATGTCGTCACGGTGAAGACGACAAAGAAACAAACAGAACAGAATATCATCACTTAGAATTTTCTCTCAAATAAACCAACTCTACTCCTCTTCTTTAGTCTCTGACTGACCCCAGACCTGTGAGGCCTGGACGCTCACCTGAGATGAACGCTCTCACTTCCCTGTCTGCAGACAGTCGTTCCATGTCAGAGTGACACATCATCTCTACAGAGGATCTTCGGTGGAGCCTCAGCAAGAGAGCATTTCCGGTCAGACGGACCTACGGAGGCCCAGAGGGGACGAACTGACTTATCTGATCATTTATCTGATTCACAACAAACTCTGAAAATAAATATATGAAATATATCCTCTAAAACTTTTCCTGAGTGAAATTGGCTTCTGCTCAAATCTCATCGACTGCTCATGAATAGTCTGTTGACAAACTTTTTACGTCTTTTGAACACGACACCGGTGAACGCAACTGATTTAACGAAACATTTTTAACATTACATCTCAACTTTAACGTAAAACCAAATAACATTGTGGTGTCAGTAACAACAGAGTATCTCATGTCTGCGCAGTAGCTCAGAATTTTAACAAATGTAATAATTGTGACGTGATTTTGATGGAGTGCATAATCATGTCCCATAACTTCAACATGAGTCACCTCATGTTATCATCTCATGTTATCATCTCTCGTTATCACCTCATGTTATCATCTCTCGTTATCACCTCATGTTATCACCTCATGTTATCATCTCATGTTATCATCTCTCGTTATCACCTCATGTTATCACCTCATGTTATCATCTCATGTTATCACCTCATGTTATCATCTCATGTTATCACCTCATGTTATCACCTCATGTTATCATCTCATGTTATCAACTCATGTTATCACCTCATGTTATCATCTCATGTTATCACCTCATGTTACCATCTCATGTTATCATCTCTCGTTATCATCTCATGTTATCACCTCATGTTATCATCTCATGTTATCATCTCATGTTATCATCTCTCGTTATCACCTCATGTTATCATCTCATGTTATCACCTCATGTTATCATCTCATGTTATCATCTCTCGTTATCACCTCATGTTATCATCTCATGTTATCACCTCATGTTATCATCTCTCGTTATCACCTCATGTTATCATCTCATGTTATCACCTCATGTTATCACCTCATGTTATCATCTCATGTTATCATCTCTCGTTATCAC
Source organism: Pempheris klunzingeri (assembly GCF_042242105.1). Lineage (NCBI taxonomy): Eukaryota > Metazoa > Chordata > Actinopteri > Acropomatiformes > Pempheridae > Pempheris > Pempheris klunzingeri. The sequence goes on along the minus strand of NC_092024.1, from coordinate 25,563,687 downwards.
CTCATGTTATCACCTCATGTTATCACCTCATGTTATCATCTCATGTTATCATCTCTCGTTATCACCTCATGTTATCATCTCATGTTATCACCTCATGTTATCATCTCATGTTATCATCTCATGTTATCATCTCTCGTTATCACCTCATGTTATCACCTCATGTTATCATCTCATGTTATCATCTCTCGTTATCACCTCATGTTATCACCTCATGTTATCATCTCATGTTATCATCTCATGTTATCATCTCTCGTTATCACCTCATGTTATCACCTCATGTTATCACCTCATGTTATCATCTCATGTTATCATCTCTCGTTATCACCTCATGTTATCACCTCATGTTATCACCTCATGTTATCATCTCTCGTTATCACCTCATGTTATCATCTCATGTTATCACCTCATGTTATCACCTCATGTTATCATCTCATGTTATCACCTCATGTTATCATCTCTCGTTATCATCTCATGTTATCATCTCATGTTATCATCTCTCGTTATCATCTCATGTTATCACCTCATGTTATCATCTCATGTTATCACCTCATGTTATCATCTCATGTTACCATCTCTCGTTATCACCTCATGTTATCATCTCGTTATCATCTCACGTTATCATCTCATGTTATCATCTCTTGTTATCTCACATATCATCTCGTTATCACCTCATGTTATCATCTCATGTTATCATCTCGTTATCATCTCATGTTATCATCTCGTTATCATCTCACGTTATCATCTCATGTTATCATCTCGTTATCATCTCTCGTTATCTCATGTTATCATCTCGTTATCATCTCTCGTTATCTCATGTTATCATCTCGTTATCACCTCATGTTATCATCTCATGTTATCATCTCGTTATCACCTCATGTTATCATCTCACGTTATCATCTCTCGTTATCTCATGTTATCATCTCGTTATCACCTCATGTTATCACCTCATGTTATCATCTCACGTTATCATCTCTCGTTATCTCATGTTATCATCTCGTTATCATCTCTCGTTATCTCATGTTATCATCTCGTTATCATCTCACGTTATCATCTCGTTATCATCTCACGTTATCATCTCGTTATCATCTCTCGTTATCTCATGTTATCATCTCTCGTTATCTCATGTTATCATCTCGTTATCATCTCTCGTTATCTCATGTTATCATCCCGTTATCATCTCATGTTATCATCTCAGTGCTGACACACACACTGTCATGATCTTAGCATGTTTTCAGACTTACAAATAAAAACACGGCAGATTTAAAATGGTGCGATACAAATGTTTATTATGACAAACAACTGTCACTAACTAATATCATCATCATCGTCATCATCATCATCATCTTCATCTTCATCAGGCGTCTCCTCGTCCAATCAGGACAGACTCTCTGCTCTGGTTAAATCTTATACACAAACAAGCAGAATTAAATTATTTAAAAAAAAAACGGGGCCCAAAATAATAATCCTCCTGCTCCTCCTGCTCCTCCTGCTCCTCCTCCTCCTCCTCCTGTCCCACATTTTGCAGCAGCAGCTTCCTCAAATGACAAACTGCTCCTTTAAATCGTTTTTCATCCTCTGGTGTTTTTTGTTTTTTCTAAAAGCAGCAGGACTTCCTGCTCTCTAAGCCCCGCCCCTCTCCACCTGTACCTGTCAGGAGGCGGGGCTTTTGTGTGAAGGTTTCCTGTTTTAAGGCATCTGATTGGTCGGCAATCACATGTTGTTGAATCCCATCATGCCTTTCATGTTGCCGGCGGCGCCCTGCTGGAACTGACGCATCATGGACTGGAGCCCCGCCATTCCACCTGAAAAACACCACGGGTTACTGGTCCAATCAGAGACAGGCGCAGACGGCCGGCAGCCAATCAAAACCCAGAGCCCCCACACAGGTGGACCAGGACTCACCCATGTGGTGCAGGACCCGGGGGTCCATCATCTTTGCCATCTGCTGGTTCAGTTTGGCCATTTGGGACGGGTTCACGTTCTTAGACATGTCGCCTCCTAGAACACAAGAACACGTCAGACCATGTTAGACCATGTTAGACCACATGAGACTATGTTAGACCATGTTAGGCCACATGAGACCATGTTAGACCACATCAGACCATGTTAGACCACATCAGACCATGTTAGACCATGAGACAACATGAGACCATGTTAGACCATGTTAGACCACATGAGACCATGTTAGACCACATGAGACAACATGAGACCATATTAGACCACATCAGACTATGTTAGACCACATGAGACCATGTTAGACCACATGAGACAACATCAGACCACTTCAAGCCCCCTTTCAGTGTGTACCTTTAAAAAGTCCCTTGATGCCCCCCATCTTCTTGACCATCTGGGCGAACTTGGTGTACTGGGTCAGCAGCTCCTGGACGTCTCTGGTGGCGACCCCTGACCCCCGGGCCACCCTCTGGATCCTGTTGGGCTGCTTGCTGAACAGCTTGGCTCCGTCTTTACTGTCCAGCTCTGAGGAAAGAAGGGTAACCACGGTGACCAGGGTAACCACGGTGACCAGGAAAGTCAGGCATGTAGACTGTGTGTGTGTGTGTGTGTGTGTGTGTGTGTGTGTGTCTCTGTGTGTGTGTGTGTGTGTGTGTGTGTGTGTGTGTGTGTGTGTGTCTGTGTGTGTGTGTGTCTGTGTGTGTGTGTCTCTGTGTCTGTGTGTCTCTGTGTCTGTGTGTGTGTGTGTGTGTCTCTGTGTCTGTGTGTGTGTGTGTCTGTGTGTGTGTGTCTCTCTGTGTGTGTGTCTCTCTGTGTGTCTGTGTGTGTGTGTGTGTCTCTCTCTCTGTGTGTGTGTGTCTCTCTCTCTGTGTGTCTGTGTGTCTCTCTCTCTGTGTGTGTGTGTCTCTCTGTGTGTCTGTGTGTGTGTGTGTGTGTGTGTCTCTCTGTGTGTCTGTGTGTGTGTGTGTGTGTGTGTCTCTCTCTCTGTGTGTGTGTCTCTCTCTCTGTGTGTGTGTGTCTCTCTCTCTGTGTGTGTGTGTCTCTCTCTCTGTGTGTGTTACCCTGGTCGTTCATGCTGTCCATGATGGTCATCAGTTTCTTCAGTCGAGCCATCGATTCCTGTTCATTTCCTTTACTCATAAAGTCTGTACCGAAGCCTGGAATCATCCCCTGAACGCATCACAGACAGACAGGCAGACAGGCAGGCAGACAGGCAGACAGGCAGACAGGCAGACAGACAGGCAGACAGTTCAGTGAATACTCTCCAGCTCCAGCCGTTTTACTACACCAGTGACCAGGTCACGTGACCACCAGGTGTGTGCTTACCATGATCTGTCCGAAGGGGCCCATCTTCATGATGTTCTGGAACTGCTCGTACATGTCTCTGAGGGTGAACTGGCCTGGAGGTCAGAGGTCACACGTCACTCATCATTACCCACAATGCACTGGGCTCCGCCTCCACGTCTACTCCGCGCTACAACATGCTCTGTGCTGTCTGGAAACAATCCCACAATGCATCTGGCGGCCGGTCTTCCTCACCGTGTTTCAGCTTGTCGATCAGCTCCTCGTTGTCGTCCAGCTTCAGCTCGTTCACTCGGTCGATCAAACCCTCGATGTCGCCCATCCCTGACGGGAAGAGCACCGGTTACTGACGGTTTCCACGGAAACACTCAAAGCGACGGCGCTGTCAGTAAACGACTACAACAGAGACGCGAGGGAAGCAGATTACCGAGAAGTTTGCTGATGAAGGGCTGAGTCTTAAACGGCTCGAAGTCATCGATGTGTTCGCCCGTTCCGATGAAGATGATGGGACTCCTGGTGGCCGCCACGCTGACGGGACACAGCACAAAGAACAACGTCAACAGGAAACAGGAGAGGAGTCGCCGCGGCATCATGAGGCAGCAGAGGATGATGGTCTTACGCGCTCAGAGCTCCGCCTCCTTTGGCGTGTCCGTCCAGTTTGGTGATGATCACGGACGCCACGTCCACTTTGTCTTTGAAGGCTTTGGCCTGAGACTCACAGGCCTGACCGATGGACGCGTCCATCACGTACACGATGTTGTCTGGTTGCTATGGAAACACAGGGAGACAGAAACACGTGGAGGAACTGGAACACACCCGAACAGGTACCCCCTCCCCTCCCCGACTGAGGTGCGTTCAGGTACTCACCACGGCGTTGGAGACCTGCAGCATCTCCTCGAACAGCGAGTCCTCCTGCTTGTGGCGTCCGCTCGTGTCCACGATGATGATCTCAAAGTTCTCTGCTTTGAACTTCTCCACACCTTCAGCGGCGATCACCACCGGGTCCATCTCTGTGTAGCTGAGCACACACACACACAGGTGTGATACACACACACACACACACACACACACACACACACACACACACACACACACACACACACACACGTGTGATACACACACACACACACGTGATACACACACACACACACACACAGGTGTGATACGCGCGCGCACACACAGGTGTAATGCACACACAGGTGTAATACACACACACACACACACACACACACACACACACACACACACACGCTACCCGTCTGCCCTGGGGGGTGACTCACCTGCCGTAGAAGGGGATTCTGGCCTTGGTGGCGTTCTGTTTGAGCTGGTCGAAGGCACCTGAGAGCAGAGAGGAGGGTCACCTGAGGCACTCACATGGTTACAGCTGAAGTGGAAACACAGGTGGAGGTATCAGTGAGGGAGTGGAAGGAGCTGAAGTGTTGTGTACCGGCTCTGAAGGTGTCGGCACAGATCAGGCAGGTCTTCCATCCTTTCCTCTGGTAGTAATAAGCCAGCTGCAGGGACACAGTCAGACAGTCAGTCAGTCAGTCAGACAGACAGACAGACAGACAGACAGACAGACAGACAGACAGACAGACAGACAGACAGGGGTGGGGGTGGTGTGTCAGGTGTGTGACGTCACCTTGGAGCAGGTGGTAGTTTTCCCGCTGCCCTGCAGACCAACAAACATGATGACGTTGTTCTTCCCTTTGGTGGGAGTCCAGGCCTTCACCCCAGGGTCCACCAGCTGGAACACACACACACACACACACACAGGTGATACACACACACACAGGTAATACACACGCACACACACAGGTAATACACACGCACAGTCCCAGGACTGGTGATCTGACCTTGACAAGCTCCTTGAAGACGGCATGCTGGATCATCCGCCTCTTGTTCAGACCTGAAGCCATCTCCTCCAGATCGATGGCGGACCTGCAGAACCAGAACCACACAGTAAGCTCAGTCACACTTGAGGACCCCTCTGGTCCCGGTCCCGGTCTCAGTTGTTTCCCCTCCACAGTTTGCTCCGCCCCGTCTGATATCAGAGGACGTCGATGGACGCCGTTCCTGATTCATCTGCACTATGTGAGCCCATGGTGAGGTTTTACAGGCAGCCATTTATCAGAAATCTGGTTGGACGGTGGCCGCTCAGCTGACTGAAAGTGGGCGGGGCTGACCCAGGTCGGACCAGGACGCCCTGTAACACTCACTTGACGTTCTCTCTGAGCTGTTTGACCAGTTTGATGTTGACGTCGGCCTCCAGCAGAGCAGCACACACCTCCTTCAGCATGGCATTCAGCACCTGGACGGACAGGGGGACGGACAGGGGGACGGACAGGGGGACGGACAGGGGGACGGACAGGGGGACGGACAGGGGGATGGACAGGGGGACGGACAGGGGGACGGACAGGGGGACGGACAGGGGGACAGACAGGGGGACGGACAGGGGGACGGACAGGGGGACAGACAGGGGGACAGTGTGCGTGGATGAGCTCTCAGTATTTAACACATCACCTGAGGAATAAACAACAAGAGAAAATGTGACTTTGGTCATGTGACCTCAGTAAGTCACGTGATGCAGTGTTACCTCTTCATTGATGATGGTGGCGTTGCTGAGCGACCTCAGCGCCGAGGTGATCTTCCTCCCCAGGTCGGCTAACACCATGATGGCGGTCTGAGCGGATTCTGAAACACACACATGCGTCACGTGGACCGAAAGGTTACTCACTGATAGGACAGTTGTGGTGATGTCATCATGCATCATCAGAGGGAGACCGGTGGCGAGTCAGGTGACAACCCCACTGTTTTTTACATATTTTGCTATATCGTTTCCTTCAAACACACCAGGCTCCATTCAGAAACAGTGATTTTAGCTCACAGAACACAGGAGCTGCTGGTCTGTGTTTGTTATAGTGTGTTACATTTTTTGTGTGTTTTGGATCTGAAGTAACCCGTTCAAACACCAAACTCTGACTTTAACACAAACAGTCATCAGTCAGTTTAACGGTTGGAGGCAGCAGCAGACCAGCAACATTTGAGCTTTGTGAGGTAAAATGACTGTTTCTGTGAATGGAGTCTGGTGGGTATGAAAAGAGCGATATAACAAAATATGTTCAAATGAGGTTAAAAAAAAACAGTGGAGTTCTCCTTTAATGGATGCTACAGAAACAGAATTACTGAGTGACACACTGATCACACTGACTATGACACCAAATTATTACATCACCACAAATGAGCAGTAACTCATCAGATGAATGCAGGAAAGTACTGCAGCCATCGATGAACACAGCTCCACCTGCAGGACAGCGGTCCAACAACACTGACATGTTAACGGAGGGGGTCGAGGGGGTCGAGGGGGTCGAGGGGGTGTGCTGGAACAGAGATCTGTGTGTGCTGGTGTGTGAGGGTGGAGGCGAACCCACCTTCTGAGCACGCTCAGTGAGTCAGCAGGTCAGCTGACAGGTGAGGGTCACAGCACGCAGCCACACGCTTCCTGCACAGAGGAAAGAAAAGTCCATCAATCAACAAGTTCTATGGTCGCAGAGGTCCACAAACACAACACGACACATTCAAGGACACATCAGGTCAGATTCTTCAGGTGTGTTCGCTGTCATTTTAAAGCATTACAGCCATGTTTAACTGATGGAAACAGGAATTATAGTGTTGTTTGAGCCTGTAGCAGCGTCCATGTGCTCAGGTAGAGTCAGTCAGGTAACTGAACCAGCAGACAGCAGCTCCCGTCTGCAGAGGATGAACCCCTGGATGTTCAGACAGCAGCTCCCGTCTGCAGAGGATGAACCCCTGGATGTTCAGACAGCAGCTCCCGTCTGCAGAGGATGAACCCCTGGATGTTCAGACTATCAGTGGATCACTGAGAGACTGAAGGAACCTTAAAAACTGACAGGTTCTCTATGAGGTTCTGCAGCCTCTGTTTTCTGGAGCTTTATTCTGGGTTAGGGTGGGTTAGGGGTTAGGCGTCATCATGTGACGTCCCTCCAGGTCACATGATGATGTTACATGATGACGTCCCTCCAGAATAAAGCTCTGGAGGAGGAAGTTACTCTGAAGGATTCAAGATGTGTCCTACAGTGTGTGTGTGTGTGTGTGTGTGTGTGTGTGATCAGTCAGTGAGGGCTACAGTCATTATATTAGAGTTGAATGATGTGAGCCAACAGACTGCAGCTGGTGTGAGGCGTCCATGTTTGTTCGATTCTCACGTTGAGTTTTATTACATATTATTAATCAACTGATAGGTGGATCACTTCATCAATATTATCAGCCAACCTAAACATTAAATTCTATCAAGCAGACTCAAAGTTTTCGTATCAATATTTGACATTATAAACTCGTCTATTTCTGAATTAAAATCTGGTGGGTTGACCTGAATTGATTAATGTGGACGTGATGAACAGACAACAGAACAGAGTTCATTAAAGTTTAAGTGTAGTACGTCACAGTTAAACTCCCAGATCAATGACAGCACCAATACGGATGAGAAAATATGGATTATTAAGGAAATCTCTTACTTCAGTGACTGTTTAAGTTATTCTACAGGTCTGATGTCACAGTGATCGGTTGTGATTGACAACCGGAGTGAAACGTTAATCACAATAATGTTCAGACTGGATCATCATTCAAGCTGTGGTCACGTGGTTGTATCGATTATCACATTGACTGATCGCCCCTCTATTAGTCGATCATCCTGCTGGTTCTCACTTTCACACCAACAACATGTCAGCTGTTTACGCCGTTTCTCTGCTAGCTTAACGTTAGCTTAGCCGCTACCAGTTAGCCGTTACCGTTGGCAGAGAGTGGAGGCTAGCCGTTAGCTCAGTTAGCTGGGTATTAGCAGTCTGCTAGCCGTGTTAGCTCTGTGTTAGCTGCTCAGTGAGGTCACACGGAGGCGTTCAGACAGAATAAAGAGGATAAATAGGCTGAATTATTGGTTCTTACCGACCGTCGGTGAGTCTGTCGGTGAGTCTAATCAAACCGCAGCTGGAAACACCGAAACTCCCCCAGAGGGACGTCATCAAATCCGGACTGACCCGGAAACTGTCACCAGAGCGCCTCTTCTTCTGCTGTTGTGTTATGGGCGGACTGCAGCCATGACTGATGGTGCCTACCGCCACCTGCGGGCCTGGAGGGTGTACCTCTGACCTCTGACGCTGACCTCTGACCTCTGACGCTGACATCTGACGCTGACCTCTGACCTCTGACGCTGACCTCTGACCTCTGACGCTGACCTCTGACCTCTGACGCTGACCTCTGACGCTGACCTCTGACCTCTGAAGGAGGAGTGGTACAGGTGATGGATGGTAACGTGTTCTTCAATGACAGCGGTCGGTTATTAAATTGCACACATTAATTAGTTTTGACACCTCCTGGCCTCCATACTTTAATGTAAATATCTACTGTAAAATATTGTTCAGTTTGTTAGTTTTTATTTCTGCAGACAATCCGGATCAATATGAACGCTCTCAGCTGTAAACATCGTCAACTCAATAAAGTTTTCAACAGAAAAAAACCCAACTACTTCCGGGTACCGTGTTTCCTTAAGGCGGTCTGGACGACTGGATGAAAAAAGGACGATTTTTTCCTTCTGACCGTTTTAACGGTCACAGCTGAGTACGTCACGGTTTAAAGCGTCGTCACGTGACGGGTAACAAGTAGGTGACGTTTGGTGGGTGAAGTTCTCTGGAGGATGGAGACACGTTAGAACTGTTCCACCTTAAGAGGCCGATACGTCCTTAACGGACATCTACAGAGCGGAGCGGAGAGTACTGCGAGTACTGCGAGTACTGAGAGTACAGAGAGTACTGCGAGTACTGCGAGTACAGAGAGTACAGAGAGTACTGCGAGTACTGAGAGTACTGAGAGTACTGAGAGTACAGAGAGTACTGAGAGTACAGAGAGTACTGCGAGTACTGAGAGTACAGAGAGTACTGCGAGTACTGAGAGTACTGCGAGTACTGAGAGTACTGAGAGTACAGAGAGTACAGAGAGTACTGCGAGTACTGAGAGTACTGAGAGTACAGAGAGTACTGCGAGTACTGCGAGTACAGAGAGTACAGAGAGTACTGCGAGTACTGAGAGTACTGAGAGTACTGAGAGTACAGAGAGTACTGAGAGTACAGAGAGTACTGCGAGTACTGAGAGTACAGAGAGTACTGCGAGTACTGAGAGTACTGCGAGTACTGAGAGTACTGAGAGTACTGAGAGTACAGAGAGTACAGAGAGTACAGAGAGTACTGCGAGTACTGAGAGTACTGAGAGTACTGAGAGTACAGAGAGTACAGAGAGTACTGCGAGTACTGCGAGTACTGAGAGTACAGAGAGTACTGCGAGTACTGCGAGTACAGAGAGTACAGAGAGTACTGCGAGTACTGAGAGTACTGAGAGTACTGAGAGTACAGAGAGTACTGAGAGTACAGAGAGTACTGCGAGTACTGAGAGTACAGAGAGTACTGCGAGTACTGAGAGTACTGCGAGTACTGAGAGTACTGAGAGTACAGAGAGTACAGAGAGTACTGCGAGTACTGAGAGTACTGAGAGTACAGAGAGTACAGAGAGTACTGCGAGTACTGAGAGTACTGCGAGTACTGAGAGTACTGAGAGTACAGAGAGTACAGAGAGTACTGCGAGTACTGAGAGTACAGAGAGTACTGCGAGTACTGAGAGTACTGCGAGTACTGAGAGTACTGAGAGTACTGCGAGTACTGAGAGTACTGAGAGTACTGAGAGTACTGCGCATGCTCAGTACTACTGTGAACTCTGAGATGGATTTCGTTGAGGCGAAGTCAGAAGTGAAGCAGCTGCTGAGTAAAGTGAAGCCGTCTGACGTCTCCAGACTGCTGAACTGGATCAGAACCTCAGGTAACCTCACCTGGTTAACTAGCTAGGCTAGTTAACTAGCCTGGTTAACTCAGTCAGTAGTAGAAGTACTCAGTCAGGAGTAGAAGTACTCTGTCAGCAGTAGATGTACTCAGTCAGGAGTAGAAGTACTCTGTCAGCAGTAGAAGTACTCAGTCAGGAGTAGAAGTACTCTGTCAGCAGTAGAAGTACTCAGTCAGTAGCAGAAGTACTCTGTCAGCAGTAGAAGTACTCAGTCAGGAGTAGAAGTACTCAGTCAGGAGTAGAAGTACTCAGTCAGGAGTAGAAGTACTCTGTCAGCAGTAGAAGTACTCAGTCAGCAGTAGAAGTACTCAGTCAGCAGTAGTACTAACACCTGTACTAATACACCTGCAGACGAGTTGGACGATGGTCTGTGGAGCAACAGGAAGTCGATTCTACGAAACATCTCAGAGGAGCTGAGAGGACGTCTGCCCCCAGACGCCATGTTCCCCTCTGAGGGGATCACACACACCAAGGTGACACTCACCTGTCGGACACACTCACCTGGTTGTTGTTAGTGAAGGTGGTGATGATGAAGGTGATGATGAAGGTGGTGATGAAGGTGGTGATGATGAAGGTGATGATGAAGGTGATGATGAAGGTGGTGATGATGAAGGTGGTGGTGATGAAGGTGGTGATGAAGGTGGTGATGATGAAGGTGGTGATGAAAGTGATGATGAAGGTGGTGATGATGAAGGTGGTGATGATGAAGGTGGTGATGATGAAGGTGGTGATGAAGGTGGTGATGAAGGTGGTGTGGTTCCAGATGCAGCAGTGTTCCCGGCCGACGGTCCACGTGGACGCCTTCCTGTATGATGAAGACGAGGTTGACGCTCTGTGTGAGGAGGGAACCTTCACTCGGTCCTACTGTCTCTCCTGTGGATCCTACAGAACTGCCCCGCTGGGTCAGGAACATCTTCATCCTCTTCTTAATCACCTTTAGCATTACACGCAGAGCTCCCTGCTCACCTCTTCCTCCTCCTCCTCCTCTCCTGTTGTTCTCCTGCAGACTTCATCTCTCACTCGTTCTCCGTCTCAGAGCTTCAGTTCCTGTTTGAGAACGTTCTTCCAGACCTGAGCAGCCGGATGGTGGTGGACGTGGGTTCCAGACTGGGAGCCGTCCTGTACGGGGTCAGTAGAACCCAGTAGAGCCCCTCCCGACAGAAACAGAGTCTGAATGTTTAAAAAAACAACAGAAAAACAATTTGACCGTAAATCAAATGAGTTCTCTGTTTAATGTTCTATGTTCTGTGTGTTCAGGGTCATGTGTTCTCTGTTTAATGTTCTGTGTTCTGTGTGTTCAGGGTCATGTGTTCTCTGTTTAATGTTCTGTGTTACATGTGTTCTCTGTTTAATGCTCTGTGTTCCATGTGTTCAGGGTCATTTGTTCTCTGTTTAATGTTCTGTGTTCAGGGTCATGTGTTCTCTGTTTAATGTTCTGTGTTCCATGTGTTCAGGGTCATGTGTTCAGCTCGGCCTCTCAGCTCGTTGGTTTGGAGATCAGTGAAGAATTTGTCAAACTGCAAAACGAAATCCTGCAAAAATACAAACTGACGGACAGAATCCAGGTAACACACACTGTCACACTGTCACACACTGTGATACACTGTGATACACTGTGATACACTGTCACACACTGTGATACACTGTCACACACTGTGATACACTGTCACACACTGTGATACACTGTGATACACTGTCACACACTGTCACACACTGTGATACACTGTGATACACTGTGATACACTGTCACACACTGTGATACACTGTGATACACTGTCACACACTGTGATACACTGTCACACACTGTGATACACTGTCACACACTGTCACACACTGTGATACACTGTCACACACTGTCACACACTGTGATACACTGTCACACACTGTGATACACTGTGATACACTGTCACACACTGTCACACACTGTGATACACTGTGATACACTGTCACACACTGTGATACACTGTCACACACTGTGATACACTGTCACACACTGTCACACACTGTGATACACTGATACACTGTCACACACTGTCACTGTGATACACTGTCACACACTGTGATACACTGTCACACACTTGTGATACACTGTGATACACTGTCACACACTGTGATACACTGTCAATCAATCAAAGACTTTATTGTCACATGCTCAGCAGTTACATGAAGCAGTCACTGGCAGTGAAATTCTTGTGTCTCTGGTTCCCGGTAACACTGCTAACAGTATCAAAGAAAAACACACCAGCAAGTAAGTAAGTAATATAAATAAGGTACAGTGGGGCAAAAAAGTATTTAGTCAGCCACCAATTGTGCAAGTTCTCCCACTTAAAAAGATGAGAGAGGCCTGTAATTTTCATCATAGGTACACTTCAACTATGAGAGACAGAATGAGAAAAAACAAATCCAGAAAATCACATTGTCTGATTTTTAAAGAATTTATTTGCAAATTATGGTGGAAAATAAGTATTTGGTCAATAACAAAAGTTCATCTCAATACTTTGTTATATACCTTTTGTTGGCAATGACAGAGGTCAAAGGTTTTCTGTAAGTCTTCACAATGTTTTCACACACTGTTGCTGGTATTTTGGCCCATTCCTCCATGCAGATCTCCTCTAGAGCAGTGATGTTTTGGGGCTGTCGCCGGGCAACACGGACTTTCAACTCCCTCCAAAGATTTTCTATGGGGTTGAGATCTGGAGACTGGCTAGGCCACTCCAGGACCTTGAAATGCTTCTTACGAAGCCACTCCTTCGTTGCCCAGGCGGTGTGTTTGGGATCATTGTCATGCTGAAAGACCCAGCCATGTTTCATCTTCAATGCCCTTGCTGATGGAAGGAGGTTTTCACTCGAAATCTCACGATACATGGCCCCATTCATTCTTTTCCTTTACACGGATCAGTCGTCCTGGTCCCTTTGCAGAAAAACAGCCCCAAAGCATGATGTTTCCACCCCCATGCTTCACAGTAGGTATGGTGTTCTTTGGATGCAACTCAGCATTCTTTCTCCTCCAAACACGACAAGTTGAGTTTTTACCAAAAAGTTCTATTTTGGTTTCATCTGACCATATGACATTCTCCAAATCCTCTTCTGGATCATCCAAATGCTCTCTAGCAAACTTCAGACGGGCCTGGACATGTACTGGCTTAAGCAGGGGGACACGTCTGGCACTGCAGGATTTGAGTCCCTGGCGGCGTAGTGTGTTACTGATGGTAGCCTTTGTTACTTTGGTCCCAGCTCTCTGCAGGTCATTCACTAGGTCCCCCCGTGTGGTTCTGGGATTTTTGCTCACCGTTCTTGTGATCATTTTGACCCCACAGGGTGAGATCTTGCGTGGAGCCCCAGATCGAGGGAGATTATCAGTGGTCTTGTATGTCTTCCATTTTCTAATAATTGCTCCCACAGTTGATTTCTTCACACCAAGCTGCTTACCTATTGCAGATTCAGTCTTCCCAGCCTGGTGCAGGTCTACAATTTTGTTTCTGGTGTCCTTTGACAGCTCTTTGGTCTTGGCCATAGTGGAGTTTGGAGTGTGACTGTTTGAGGTTGTGGACAGGTGTCTTTTATACTGATAACCAGTTCAAACAGGTGCCATTAATACAGGTAACGAGTGGAGGACAGAGGAGCCTCTTAAAGAAGTTACAGATCTGTGAGAGCCAGAAATCTTGCTTGTTTGTAGGTGACCAAATACTTATTTTACCGAGGAATTTACCAAATAATTCATTAAAAATCCTACAATGTGATTTCCTGGATTCTTTCCCCCCATTCTGTCTCTCATAGTTGAAGTGTACCTATGATGAAAATTACAGGCCTCTCTCATCTTTTTAAGTGGGAGAACTTGCACAATTGGTGGCTGACTAAATACTTGCCCCACTGTATATACAACTAAAAAAATAATAAAGAAAATAGAATAAAATGTACAGCTAAATAGATAATAGATGAATAGAGGTGCAAAATAGGGCAGTGAATTGATTGAATTGATTGATTGAACAAAATAAATAGCAAAAAACAGAAAAAAAGAGCAGAGTTGAGTGGGAGCTCGAGACAAGGCAGCCGTCCTCGGCGCCTTCTTGGGAATAAAGAGAGTGTCACACACTGTCACACACTGTCACACACTGTCACACACTGTCACATACTGTCACACACTGTCACACACTGTCACACACTGTAATACACTGTCACACACTGTCACACACTGTAATACACTGTCACACACTGTAATACACTGTCACACACTGTCACACACTGTAATACACTGTCACACACTGTCACACACTGTAATACACTGTCACACACTGTCACACACTGTAATACACTGTCACATACTGTCACACACTGTCACACACTGTCACACACTGTAATACACTGTCACACACTGTAATACACTGTCACACACTGTCACACACTGTAATACACTGTCACACACTGTAATACACTGTCACATACACACACACACACACACACACTGTAACACACACACACACAGTCGGTCAGAACCAGTCTGACAATAGAACCCACTAGAACCCAGTAGAACCAGTCTGACACTAGAACCCAGTAGAACCAGTCTGACGGTAGAACCGCTCTCTAATGTCCGTCCTTTAGGTTCTCCACACTGATGTCTGCCTGCAGGACGTTCTGCTGCAGAATGCCGACGTTCTCATCATGAACAACGTTTTCGAGTTCTTCATGGAACCCAGAGAACAAGTCAGGTCAGAACACACACACACACACAATACACTGAAATAGAAATAAACAGAAATGAATATAATAATACTGTGTGTGTGTTCAGAGCGTGGAGGTTCATCATGGAAAACTTCAGGAAAAAAGGTTCTCTATTGGTCACAGTCCCCAGTCTGCAGGAGAGTCTGAACGCCCTGCAGGTACACACACACACACACACACACACACACACACACACACACACACACACATACCTGTTTTTACTACCCCATGAGGTCCCATGACAGGGAGCAGCCTGGTGGGATCCACCCGACGTCTACAGACGTAGTTTTAACTGCTGAAATCATTAAAACTTCATGTGAACACAAAAATCACTTGAAATATCAGAAACTCTTACTCTGGTCATGTTACGTCAGACATTTAACCCAATGAGTGTTGGACTGAAGCCTTCACGTCAGATTACATGAACACTGAATCTAATAGGCTGTCCAGCTACGGATCAGATTCTCACTCTAAAATATCATTTTTGATTAACTTGATGGCCTCTTTAATAAATCGTGCTGCTGCTCCACCTGAACACTCAGATTGGTTCAGTATGACAGACGTTACCTCCAGCCCAGCACCCGGTCCACCATCCGGTCCACTATCAGAGCACACGACCGTCCAGTCCTGTTCTGTCAACAGCCACCATTTCACTTTTAGATTTAGTTTATTGCTGCTGCTTTTACTTAGTGTGAATGAGCACAGTCTGGTTCTGGTTCTGGTTCTGAGACCAGCTGAGTCTCAGTCTGGTTGTGGTTCAGTTCTAAATACTGTTTTAATATTTGCAGGTTAAAGAACCACATCCTGACTACAAATGTCATAAAGTTAAATGACATGAAAACGTTTCAAGGCTCTGAAAAGCTTTTAAAACAAACTGGGGACAGTTTGAGTGTAAATGTTGTCAGTCTGATGTTCAGTTAGTGCTGAAGCTGTGCCAGAGGTGCAGACTCATGTGGACGGACCTTCTGGAGGATGTAGTCTGTGCTGTGTCTCTTATTCATACCTTCCTTAATGTCAGTGGGGTGGACAAAATAATAAAAACACCTACCTGTATAGTCTGAATGTTTATGCAGCAGACAGGATTAATTAGACCACACTAACCTAACTAACACTAACCTGATGAGACTAGTCCAAGGCTCCAGCCTGTCCGTCCTTGGGAGCTGGATCTCTCCTTCACTGTGGTGCTCCCGGAGGTTTCTCTTTTCCCACTGGGTTTTTGAGTTTTTCCTTCCCGAAGAAGGAGGGTCATAAAGGGCAGGTGATGCCTCGGACTGATCCACCGGACTGATCCATTGGCCTCATCGACTGCTGGACTCTTTATTAGATTGTTTGTTCGCTTACACTTCTTGTTTATTTCAGTGAACTTTGTAAAGCACTGTTGTGATATTGGGCTATACAAAATAAATTGAATTGAATTGAATTGAATTGATCTAGTCTGACTAGCTTCATGCTAGTAACCAACCTGCTCCTGTGTCCAGCAGGAGGCGCTGCAGCCCAGCTGGGTGGAAGAGCTTCCTGTGGACTACGATGTTTACCTGGACAGAGACAGCGACTCCGACGCTCTGAGACAGATCCACCTGTACAGGGTCATCTGAGTTGGACTGGAGTGGTTTAGTCTGGTGTAGTCTGATCTGACTTTGTATTAAATTATTTACTGTTCACCTGCTTGCCCACCTTATTCTGTAGTATTAGTGATTTTATTTTGTAGTATTAGTGCTTTTATTCTGTAGTATTAGTGATTTTATTTTGTAGTATTAGTGCTTTTATTTTGTAGTATAAGTGCTTTTACTTTGTAGTATTAGTACAGATGAGTAAACTCCATGATGACGTACCGCCTCCTGCTGTTACGCACTCTGCGTCCTTAACGTCACCACTTCCTGCCGTTGACTACTCTGACGTCACCGCGGCCTCACTAACGGCCACGGCGGGACGGTTTCCACGGCAACCATTGGCCGGCAGCGGCAGAGCGGCGTGACGGCCGACCAACCGGCTCCGAGGAGGACAGTGAAGCTCCGCCCACTCACTCACACAGGACGGTGCGTTCAGGGACACGCTGAACCTCGGAAACAGACTAGAGCGAGGCGACATGTGCGTGTGATTTCTCATGTTGAGAGCCTGGAGCGCGCGGAGCGGGAGGCGGAGCTTCTGTTAAACGTTAGTTTAGCAGAAACTGGCCCCTGCCCCCTCCCTGCCCCCTCCCTGGCTCCCCAGTGGCACCAGCGGGGTGTCCAGTGTTCCTCCACACTGTTGCTGGTTTCATGGTGCGTTCGAGCAGAAAAAAACAGCCTGGTCACAAAATCATACTCAGCATTTAACTTCTCACAGCTTTCACAAATAATGAGCCAACAGAGAAATAATCAATGTCCTCAGAGCTGACTTCTTCAGCAAAGATCAATCAATAAATCAATGAACTCCCTTCTATTTTTCTCATGTGATTCTGTTTCCTCTCTCAGGAAACTTTGGACTAAACCAGAAGTTTAAAAGTTTAAAGATTTTCACTTCTCTGATATTTTACTAATTATTAGGTAATCAAAATATTCAGCAGATTGAAAAAGTCTGTTATTTTGAGGTGCAACCCCTAATTGTTATTATAATGAGTGGTGTTATTTTATATTAACTCTGTCACACTGATATGAGGGGATCATCACATGATCAATAACTGTTCAGCTTGATTGATCGGTGTAGAAACGGGCGCACTGACAGGAGCACTGAAGTTTCCCAGCTTTGTGCGGGTCCGTGAAGTGTGTGAAAACTTGGTCAACAAGCCGCCGGTGATCCGCGGACTTCTGCCGACTTTGAGCTGCGGATTATCGGTCTACCGTTACAAACCCGGTGAGTTCCGTTGCGGGCCGCTTCCCGCTCGGTCCCACCGAGTGCGGGCGGAGAGGAGCGCGTGTGTGAGCCGCTCCGGAGCGGACGGTGAGCGGGTCCCGGGACCGCCGGGAACATGTGGGCAGATTATCCCCGAGTCTAACAAAGACCCGCTCCGCTCCGCCCGCTCTGCTCTCGGTCGGTCCTCCGGTCCTCCGGTCCTCCGGTCCTGGGTTCCGGTCCGTCTGTGGAGGCGGACTCGGGTTTGTTTGGTCGGAGTTAGTGTGTCAGGTTCGGTGTGTGACCCGGTTTCCCTCCTTTTTGTTCAGAGTGCCGCCGGCGGACGCGGAGCCCCGAGATGCCGCTGCTCCACAGGAAAGCCTTCATCCGACAGAGACCTCCGGCGGACCTGCGGCCGGACGAGGAGGTCTTCCTCTGTAAGATCACACACGAAGTCTTCAGGACCTACGAGTGAGTATGACGGGGCTCCGCGGGCTCTCGGGCCCCGGGGGGCCGCCTCACCGAGCCGCTGGGGAAGTTTGAAGGTGTCGGAGTGACGGCTGGAAAACTTCCAGAAAACAAAAACTACTTTGTTGAGAGTGAAAGTGACACCTGAGCCCGGCCCTGCGCAGGTGAGGGTGTCCCCCGGCACAGGTGTGATGTTAGCTCACTGGGCTAGCTGCCCGAGCTAAAGCCACTTAGCAGCATTAGCTAACAGAGGCTGACAGGCGGTTAGCTGTTAGCTGTTAGCCGTTAGCCCACTGTCTCCTCACTCTGAGTCAATAAAGTTTGGACTGTTGAACACACCTGTTAGGATGAAGTTACACCTGTTTGACAGGTGAGGCTGCTGCCTGCTGAACACTAAACTGATGAGGAAAATCAGCCAGTGTTGATCCTGAAGGAAGTGAAGGCTGGACTGATGTTTGATAAGTGATCAGACTGATCGATGGTTCTGAAGGTGTTTACAGTCTGTTTGTTTTCAGGTCACTTTTGTTTCATGTTAAAGTCAAGTAAATGTTTGTCCCGAGCAGCTATTGGTGGATCATTTCCAGTATTGATCAGTACCTGATCAGAGACATTAAAGGATCAGTCCGGTGTTTTTAGACCTGCTGGTGCACACTTTGGTGTCTCAATGACTTTTAGGAACATAAAGTGACACAGACACTCTGACTGATGGAGCAGCAGCTCTAAAACCCCTGTTTTAGTGAATGTAGTCTGGTGTGTGTGCTGTTTGTGGTTAAACCAAAAGGATCTTCCAGGTCTCTCTCTGTAGGGATCCTTTCCATGATGCTGTCACACACTTAGAATAACACTCTGAGCCTGTCAGTGGGGCCCGGTGTTAAAAACAGCGGACTGACCCTTTACCATATTAAAGAGTCTGATTGTCTGACAGGAGGTGTCACTCCTCTCCTCTCGGCAGTGAGTTTTTCGAGCGGACCATCCTGTGTAACAGCCTGGTGTGGAGCTGCGCTCTGACGGGCCGAGCGGGCCTCACCTACCTGGAGGCAGTGGAGAGCGAGCGGCGGGCGAGGCAGAGTCTGCAGAGCTTCCCCCCGTCCCTGCTGGTTCCTCTGCTCCACCTCGCCGCTCTGAGCCACCGCTGCAGGCTGACGGAGCTCTGCGAGGACGTCTACGCCTTCGCCAAAGACCGCTTCTTCCCCGGAGAGACGGTGGACGTCACGGGACGCAATGGAGTCCGGTACGATTGGGGGGTGGGGGGGTTCTGGTAAACACTTTAGAGGCGGCATCCTCCTGTTTTGAATAAAAACATTCCCCCCCCGAGACACTTTCACAACAAATTTACATTTATAGACAAATCAAAAATAAAAAGAGAAAAGTAGAAATAAAAACAGTTAAAGTAATATATTCGTACGTTATTAACCCTCTGACCTCTGACCTCTGCTTCCTCGCTGGAGTTTCTTCTTATTACACACATAAGTGAGTCAGTGTGACCTGAGAAAACACAGGAACTAGTCCTTTAACTGTGAACCTGAACTGTGTGTGTGTGTGTGTGTGTGTGTGTGTGTGTGTGTGTGTGTGTGTGTGTAGACATGTGTGTGACGTCCTGCAGGTTCACTCCCCTCACTCCAGCTCTAACAGAGCGCCGCCCGCTAACGAGGACGCCATCGTCATCAGTGACAGCGACGAGGAGAGCAAAGCCTTCCAGAGCCCCACGGTGCCGCTCAACGGGTCAGTAGGTCAAAGGTCACCTGGTCCCACGCCGCTGTCTGAGTGACAGGATGGACACGATAAACCCGTTTAATGTGTGTGTGTGTGTGTGTGTGTGTGTGTGAGCAGGAAGAGGAAGAAGCCTCTGAGTCCGTCAGTGTTCAGGTACACAGTGAGGATGATGAAGGACGAGCACAACGAGCCGTTCACTGTCAAAGCCAATCAAATCAGGTGAGGTGCTGTCACATGATCGTGTGCTAATCAGCGGAGGTCACTGATTGGTCAGCAGGCTGCAGAAGGTGGAGCTCACACAGTCTGAATGTTTCAGATCTACTCAGCAGTCAATTCAATTCAATTCAATTTTATTTGTATAGCCCAATATCACAACAGAGTCTCACAGTGCTTTACAAAGTTCACTGAAATAAACAAGTGTAAGAGAACAAACAATCTAATAAAGAGTCCAGCAGTCGATGAGGCCAATGGATCAGTCCGGTGGATCAGTCCGAGGCATCACCTGCCCTTTATGACCCTCCTTCTTCGGGAAGGAAAAACTCAAAAAACCCAGTGGGAAAAGAGAAACCTCCGGGAGCACCACAGTGAAGGAGAGATCCAGCTCCCAAGGACGGACAGGCTGGAGCCTTGGACAGACGCACATCCATTGGCTGGTGGAGAACCACATCAGCGGGACCAGGACCAGGATCCATAGGAACCAGGGAACCACATCAGCAGGACCAGGACCAGGATCCATAGGAACCAGGGAACCGCATCAGCGGGACCGGGACCAGGACCCACAGGAACCAGAGAACCACATCAGCAGGGCCAGGACCAGGACCCACAGGAACCAGAGAACCACATCAGCGGGACCGGGACCAGGACCCACAGGAACCAGAGAACCACATCAGCAGAACCAGGACCAGGACCCACAGGAACCAGAGAACCACATCAGCGGGACCGGGACCAGGACCCACAGGAACCAGAGAACCACATCAGCAGGACCAGGACCAGGATCCACAGGATCCACAGGAACCTGAGAGATGAGAAAGCACAGAAAGGCTCCGGGGAAGATACCAAGTTAGTAACAGACATTAGGCTGACATGAGACATAACGATGGAGAGGAAGAGGAGGAGAGAGAATAGAGGAGCTCAGTGCACCATTGGAGTCCCCCGGCAGTCTGAGCCTATAGCAGCATGACTAGGGGCTGGTCTAAGGCCTGAGCCAGCCCTGAACTATAAGCCTTATCAAAGTCAGACTGCCCCTTTAAAGGGTCACTCCACTGTTTCTACCCCTGGTCCTCTGTGTCCTCATCCTGGTGTGTGAGTGACTGGTAGGTAGTAAAAGTGTTGGAACTGGTCCAGTAGATCACCTCAGCCAGCAGACACCAAACGGGCTGCAATGGCTGCGACGTGATCCTTTGGGACAACTGCACCTGATCACAGTAGGTCTACTAAAAGAGCTTGTTTGATCCACTGACAGGCTCAGAGTGTTATTCTAAGTGTGTGACAGCATCATGGAAAGGATCCCTACAGAGAGAGACCTGGAAGATCCTTTTGGTTTTGGTCCCTGGTAGCTGCAGCAGCGTGATGGAGCAGGTGAGGATGGATGATGGCAGTGTAGAAGTGCACCATCACAGGAAGTCCATCCTCTGCTGTCTTATTGGACGGGAGCTGACTCCATAGTGGAGACGGTGGAATCGAGCACCAGGTGGAGGTCAGCTGTAGGATGGTGTCGCTGCACCAGGTGGTCTGTTTCCCACCTGTAGTTGGAGGGTGTCGTCCGACCTTCAGCAGCTTATCAGGCCGATGACTGGAGGAGCAGCTTCTAGTAGCAGGGAGAAGAGAAGAGGGGAAGGAACGCAGCCTCTGGGGAGCCGGCGCTGATGGTCCTGGACCCAGAGCTGCTTCCTGTCACACAGGAAGTCAGTGATCCACCTGCAGGTGGAGTCAGCTGGGAGAGCTTGTCCTGAAGCAGAGCTGAGATCCACAAACAGGATCCTGGCACGGGTGCCTGCTGAGTCCAGATGCTGGAGGATGATTAGGGGGGGCGTGTTGACTGCTGTTGGCTTTGTAGGTGAACTGCAGGGGGTCCAGGAGGGGGCCGTGATGTCCTTAAGGTTGCAGCGACCGCTGTCAGAGTTGCATCACCAACCATAACTTTCCACACCTCCAGGAAAAACACATGAGTTCGTGTCTCAGAGACGCCGGTGAACCGGTGAAGCAAGAGGACGCCAACTTGTCTCGGCATCCGATCGCTCAAAGTCCATGTTTGTTCGGTACCCAGAAGGACCAGGTGGACCTACCAGTCATTTAGACACCAGGACATGGAGCAAGGCCCCAGGTTTTAAAACATGGAATTCTCCTTTAAGTTTCATGAAGACAAACAACCTGAACTTTAAACATCGACTCAGATGATGTGGTGACTTTGCTCATGGGTCCATCATGGGTCCATCATGGGTCCATCATGGGTCCATCATGTGTCCATCATGGGTCCATCATGGGTCCATCATGGGTCCATCATGGGTCCATCATGGGTCCATCATGGGTCCATCATGGGTCCATCATGTGTCCATCATGGGTCCATCATGGGTCCATCATGTGTCCATCATGGGTCCATCATGGGTCCATCATGTGTCCATCATGGGTCCATCATGGGTCCATCATGGGTCCAACATGTGTCCATCATGGGTCCATCATGGGTCCATCATGGGTCCATCATGTGTCCATCATGGGTCCATCATGGGTCCATCATGGGTCCATCATGTGTCCATCATTGGTCCATCATGGGTCCAACATGTGTCCATCATGGGACCATCATGGGTCCATCATGGGTCCATCATGGGTCCATCATGTGTCCATCATGTGTCCATCATGGATCCATCATGGGTCCATCATGGATCCATCATGTGTCCATCATGGGTCCATCATGGGTCCATCATGTGTCCATCATGTGTCCATCATGGGTCCATCATGGGTCCATCATGTGTCCATCATGTGTCCATCATGTGTCCATCATGGGTCCATCATGGGTCCATCATGGGTCCATCATGGGTCCATCATGTGTCCATCATGGGTCCATCATGGGTCCATCATGTGTCCATCATGTGTCCATCATGGGTCCATCATGTGTCCATCATGTGTCCATCATGGGTCCATCATGTGTCCATCATGGGTCCATCATGGGTCCATCATGGGTCCATCATGTGTCCATCATGTGTCCATCATGGGTCCATCATGGGTCCATCATGTGTCCATCATGTGTCCATCATGTGTCCATCATGGGTCCATCATGGGTCCATCATGTGTCCATCATGTGTCCATCATGGGTCCATCATGGGTCCATCATGTGTCCATCATGTGTTCATGCTGATGACTGTTCAGTCGTAGGAAGACGACCATGTCCAAAGAGAGACTGAAGCTGCTCTTTAAGCAGCACTGTGAGCCTCAGAATGGGACCATCGCACTCAAGGTGAGAACAGCTGCACCATCAGAATACCACGCTAACTACATTAACTAGGCTAACCACGCTAACTACATTAACTAGGCTAACCACACTAACTACATTAACTAGGCTAACCACGCTAACTACATTAACTAGGCTAACCACGCTAACTACATTAACTAGGCTAACCACACTAACTACATTAACTAGGCTAACCACACTAACTACATTAACTAGGCTAACCACGCTAACTGTGTTAACCACACTAAGTATATTAACCACACTAACCACATGACTTTCTGTGTTGACAGTGACTTCCTGTTGACTTCCTGTGTGTTAACGATAACTTCCTGTTGATGATAACTTCCTGTTGACTTCCTGTATGTTGATGATTACTTCCTGTTGACTTCCTGTATGTTAACGATGACTTCGTGTCTCTCAGGCCTCCACAGTGACAAAGTACCGGCTGTCTGAACAAAGCTTCTCTCAGTTCTTCCCTGATGAGCCCCCCCTGTTCCCCTTCAGCCCCCCCTCTAAAGGTGGGGGGCGTGGCTCACCTGGACAGGTGAGAGTGGCGGCTGAGCGCTGTGTTTGTAGTTTTGTAGTGCCGATGGCCAGTGAAGTGTGGGATGTCCCTGAATGCGTCGTGTTTGCAGACGGGCTCGTCCATGCCAAAGGCGGCTGACGAGAAGCTGAAGCTGCTGCAGCAGAGGGAGGAGATGGCGGCCGCCGCCCAGGACAGAGCCCGGCTGAAGAAGGAGAAGGAGGAGGCGCAGGAGGCCAAGAGGAGGGAGAGGGAGGACAGGGAGAGGCTGAAGGAGGAGCACAGGAGGCGGTTTGAGGAGGAGAAACGGAGGAGGAGGGAGGAGAAGGAGCGCAGAAAGCTGGAGAAGGAGAAGGTGAGTCTTATCACCATCATGACATCAATGTCTGAGGCTAAAACCAGACAGCTGAGACGTTTGTGCTGTGATTCACAGGAGCGAGAGAAGCTGAAGGAGGAGAAGAAGAAATACGCAGAGCGACTGAAACTGTGGAACAAACCCAGAGAGGACATGGAGTGTGAAGACCTGAAGGTCAGTGAACGCACCATCCGGGCTGGGTGACCCACAGTACCGATACCGAGGCCTGGACGGTTCCTGAACGCCGCTTTATTCAGCTGTACCAAATCCAGTTTATCAAAGATGAAATGAAGGCTTCCTACCGTCACTGACACAGTTCAGGGTGTGTGTGACTGTGACTGTGTGTGAGAGTGTGTGTGACTGTGTGAGTGTGTGACTGTGTGTGTGTGTGTGTGACTGTGTTTGTGAGAGTGTGTGTGACTGTGTGTCACACACACTCACACTGTGTGTGTGACTGTGTGTCACACACACTCACACTGTGTGTGTGACTGTGTGTGTGAGAGTGTGTGTGAGAGTGTGTGTGACTGTGAGTGTGTGTGAGAGTGTGTGAGTGTGTGTGACTGTGTGTGTGTGAGTGAGAGTGTGTGAGAGTGTGTGAGTGTGTGAGTGTGTGTGTGTGAGAGAGCGTGTGAGAGCGTGTGAGAGCGTGTGAGAGTGTGTGAGAGTGTGTGTGACTTGACTGTGTGTGTGAGAGTGTGTGTGTGACTGACTGTGTGTGTGACTGTGTGTGTGAGAGTGTGTGACTGACTGTGTGTGTGAGTGTGTGACTGTGAGTGTGTGTGACTGTGTGTGTGTGTGTGAGAGAGCGTGTGTGAGACTGTGTGTGACTGTGTGTGTGAGAGTGTGTGACTGTGTGTGTGTGAGAGTGTGTGACTGACTGTGTGTGTGAGTGTGTCACTGTGTGTGTGACTGACTGTGTGTGTGAGTGTGTGACTGTGTGTGACTGACTGTGTGTGAGTGTGTGAGTGTGTGACTGTGTGTGTGAGAGTGTGTGTGACTGTGACTGTGTGTGACTGTGTGTGAGTGTGTGTGACTGTGTGTGTGAGAGTGTGTGTGTGTGTGAGTGTGTGTGTGTGACTGTGTGTGTGTGTGTGTGAGAGCGTGTGTGTGTGAGAGTGTGTGTGACTGTGTGTGTGTGTGTGACTGTGTGTGTGAGTGTGTGTGACTGTGTGTGTGAGAGTGTGTGTGACTGTGTGTGTGTGTGACTGTGTGTGTGAGTGTGTGTGTGTGTGAGTGTGTGTGACTGTGTGTGTGTGTGAGACTGTGTGTGTGTGACTGTGTGTGTGTGTGTGTGACTGTGAGTGTGTGACTATGACTGTGTGTGTGTGTGACTGTGTGTGAGAGTGTGTGTGACTGTGTGAGAGTGTCTGTGACTGTGTGTGTGAGAGTGTCTGTGACTGTGTGTGTGAGAGTGTGTGTGACTGTGTGTGTGTGAGAGCGTGTGTGAGTGTGTCACTGTGTGTGTCACTGTGTGTGTGACTGTGTGTGAGAGTGTGTGTGACTGTGTGTGTGAGTGTGTCACTGTGTGTGTGACTGTGTGTGTGTGACTGTGTGTGTGACTGTGTGTGTGTGACTGTGTGAGTGTGTGACTGTGTGTGTGTGTGACTGTGTGTGAGAGTGTCTGTGACTGTGTGTGAGTGTGTGTGAGAGTGTCTGTGACTGTGTGTGTGAGAGTGTCTGTGACTGTGTGTCACTGTGTGTGTGTGACTGTGAGAGTGTGTGTGACTGTGTGAGAGTGTCTGTGACTGTGTGTGTGAGAGTGTGTGAGTGTGTGTGACTGTGTGTGTGTGACTGTGAGAGTGTGTGTGACTGTGTGAGAGTGTCTGTGACTGTGTGTGTGAGAGTGTGTGAGTGTGTGTGACTGTGTGTGTGTGACTGTGAGAGTGTGTGTGACTGTGTGAGAGTGTCTGTGACTGTGTGTGTGACTGACTGTGTGTGTGACTGTGTGACTGTGTGTGACTGTGTGTGTGAGAGTGTGTGACTGACTGTGTGTGTGTGTGTGTGTGTGTGTGAGAGAGCGTGTGTGAGAGTGTGTGTGACTGTGTGTGACTGACTGTCACACACAGTGTGTCACTGTGTGTGTGACTGACTGTGTGTGTGAGTGTGTGAGTGTGTGACTGTGTGTGTGACTGTGAGTGTGTGTGACTGTGAGTGAGTGTGTGTGACTGTGTGTGTGTGAGAGTGTGTGTGTGTGTGTGTGTGTGTGTGTGAGAGCGTGTGTGTGTGAGAGTGTGTGTGACTGTGAGTGTGTGTGACTGTGTGTGTGAGAGTGTGTGTGAGTGTGTGTGAGAGTGTGTGTGACTGTGTGTGTGAGTGTGTGTGACTGTGTGTGTGTGTGTGTGTGTGACTGTGAGTGTGTGACTATGACTGTGTGTGTGTGTGTGACTGTCTGTGTGAGAGTGTCTGTGACTGTGTGTGTGAGAGTGTCTGTGACTGTGTGTGTGAGAGTGTCTGTGACTGTGTGTGTGAGAGTGTGTGTGACTGTGTGACTGTGTGTGAGTGTGTGACTGTGTGTGTGTGAGAGCGTGTGTGAGAGTGTGTGAGAGTGTGTGACTGTGTGTGACTGTGTGTGTGAGAGTGTGTGTGACTGACTGTGTGTGTGTGTGTGTGTGTGTCACTGTGTGTGTGTGTGAGTGTGTCACTGAGTGTGTCACTGAGTGTGTCACTGAGTGTGTCACTGTGTGTGTCACTGTGTGTGTCACTGTGTGTGTGACTGTGTGTGTGACTGTGTGTGAGAGTGTGTGTCACTGTGTGTGTCACTGTGTGTGTGACTGTGTGTGACTGTGTGTGAGAGTGTGTGTGACTGTGTGTGTGTGAGAGTGTGTGTGACTGTGTGTGTGTGTGAGTGTGTGTGACTGTGTGAGAGTGTCTGTGAGAGTGTGTGTGTGAGAGTGTCTGTGAGAGTGTGTGTGACTGTGTGACTGTGTGTGTGAGAGTGTGTGTGACTGTGACTGTGTGTGAGAGTGTGTGACTGACTGTGTGTGTGAGTGTGTGACTGTGTGTGTGAGTGTGTGTGTGACTGACTGACTGTGTGTGTGTGTGTGAGTGTGAGTGTGTGACTGTGTGTGAGTGTGTGACTGTGAGTGTGTGACTGTGTGTGACTGTGTGTGTGTGAGAGTGTGTGTGACTGTGACTGTGTGTGAGAGTGTGTGTGACTGTGTGTGTGTGAGAGTGTGTGTGTGTGTGTGAGTGTGTGTGTGTGTGTGAGTGTGTGTGACTGTGTGTGTGTGTGTGTGTGTGTGAGAGCGTGTGTGTGTGAGAGTGTGTGTGACTGTGTGTGTGTGTGTGTGACTGTGAGTGTGTGTGTGACTGTGTGTGTGAGAGTGTGTGTGAGAGTGTGTGTGAGTGTGTGTGTGAGTGTGTGTGACTGTGTGTGTGTGAGAGCGTGTGTGTGTGTGTGTGTGAGAGTGTGTGTGACTGTGTGTGTGACTGTGTGTGTGAGAGCGTGTGTGAGAGTGTGTGTGACTGACTGTGTGTGTGAGAGCGTGTGTGAGTGTGTGTGTGACTGTGTGTGTGTGTGTGTGTGTGTGAGAGCGTGTGTGAGTGTGTGTGTGACTGTGAGTGTGTGACTGACTGCGTGTGTGAGTGTGTGTGTGACTGTGAGTGTGTGTGACTGTGTGAGTGTGTGACTGTGTGTGACTGTGTGTGTGAGTGTGTGTGTGACTGTGAGTGTGTGTGACTGTGTGAGTGTGTGACTGTGTGTGACTGTGTGTGTGACTGTGTGTGTGTGTGAGAGCGTGTGTGTGTGTGTGTGTGTGTGTGTGTGTGACTGTGTGACTGTGTGTGACTGACTGTGTGACTGTGTGTGTGAGAGCGTGTGTGAGTGTGTGTGTGACTGTGTGACTGTGTGTGTGAGAGCGTGTGTGAGTGTGTGTGTGACTGTGTGTGTGTGTGTGTGTGTGTGTGTGTGAGAGTGTGTGTGACTGTGTGTGTGACTGTGTGTGTGAGAGCGTGTGTGAGAGTGTGTGTGTGTGAGAGCGTGTGTGAGTGTGTGTGTGACTGTGTGTGACTGTGTGTGTGTGTGTGTGTGTGTGTGTGTGAGAGCGTGTGTGAGTGTGTGTGTGACTGAGTGTGTGACTGACTGCGTGTGTGAGTGTGTGTGTGACTGTGAGTGTGTGTGACTGTGTGAGTGTGTGACTGTGACTGTGACTGTGTGTGTGACTGTGTGTGACTGTGTGTGACTGTGTGTGTGTGCGTGAGAGTGTGTGTGAGTGTGTGTGACTGTGTGTGTGTGTGTGTGAGAGCGTGTGTGTGTGTGTGTGTGTGTGTGTGACTGTGTGTGTGAGAGCGTGTGTGAGAGTGTGAGAGTGTGTGTGACTGACTGTGTGACTGTGTGTGTGAGAGCGTGTGTGAGTGTGTGTGTGACTGTGAGTGTGTGTGAGTGTGTGACTGTGTGTGTGTGTGCGTGTGCGTGAGAGTGTGTGTGACTGTGAGTGTGTGTGTGACTGTGGGTGAGTGTGTGTGTGTGTGTGTGTGACTGTGTGACTGTGTGTGAGTGTGTGACTGTGTGTGAGTGTGTGTGAGTGTGTGACTGTGTGTGAGTGTGTGTGAGTGTGTGACTGTGTGTGACTGTGTGTGAGTGTGTGACTGTGTGTGAGTGTGTGTGAGTGTGTGACTGTGTGTGACTGTGTGTGAGTGTGTGACTGTGTGTGAGTGTGTGTGAGTGTGTGCCCCTGTAACGGACGTCCTGTGCTGCAGATCGCCGTTGATTTAAGTCATTAGCATTAGCCCCAGCTAGCACCAGCATTAGTCACGGCTCTCCTGTCATCGCGTGTACTTGTGAGTAACACGAAAAATGAGAAATGATCTGGTGATCAGACTAATGTGAGATGAATGTTTGCTTCACTGATGAATGTTCTAGACCACATATGTCAAACTTAAGGCCCGCGGGCCACATCCGGCCCGCAATACAATTATATACGGCCCGCGAGATAATTTCATGTGACTATTAAGAACGGCCCGTCGGTAAACAGCACTCCCACCTCTAATACTACAAATCCCACAATGCACTGAACAGCTGCCGCGCTAGTCAGGACCCGTGCAGCAGCCCCTCCTCCCCCAGGTATAATGACACACCGATCAGCGGATCAATGCATCGATCAGCGCTGTTAATAGCGACACTTATGGCGCGTTTCCACTAGAACCTACTCAGCTCTACTCGGAGTAGGTTCTAGTGGAAACGCGCCATTAAGCCCCCCCAAAATAAATGACTAAACGAAAAGTGGACTTTGAAAAGAGAGACTTTCAAAGCAGGTGGGGGCAGAGTTTTACCTGTTTGTCTGTCGGAGGTGAACCTGTGTGTCTTGTTTGTGGAGCTGATGTGGCCATAAATAAAGAATCTAAATATAAGACGACACTATGAGACAAAACATGAGGATAGTACAGAAAATAAAAAAATAATTTAAAATTCTATTTATTTTATTCTATTATATATATATATATATATACACTATAATAACAGAGTCACTTTTAGAGTCTTCACTAAATGTTGAGCCCGTTTGGCCCTGTTTTAAATGTTGGCTCTTTCTTTGATTGAGTTTGACACCCCTGGTCTAGACCGTAAACCCTGATGATGATGGTGTATCTGTCAACGTTCTCCTCTGAACCAGGATCTGTGTGTGTGTTGGTTCCACCAGGAGCTGCCCAGTCCGGTTGCAGTGAGGACTCGTCTCCCGGCCGAGCTCTTCGGTGAAGCTCTGATGGTTCTGGAGTTTCTGCGGGCCTTCGGCGAGGTCTTTGACCTGAAGGACGAGTTCCCTGATGGAGTCTCTCTGGGTGAGAACGTCCTGTCTGAGAACAAGACCCTGTGGTTCCCTACAAGGTTCTGCTCCCAGTCTGCTTCACTCTTGTGTTGTGGTACTGGTCCTGTCCCAGTGTGATGGGTTGGTGATCCGGTGGAGGTTCCTCTGGTTCTGTAGGTTCTAGCAGAGGCCCTTAAATTTTTTTACGTTTACTCTCTTTACAATTGATCAGTTGGTTCAAAGGGGCTCTGAAGTTCAGCCGGTTCTTACAGTTTTCTGCATATTCTGCAGGTTCGGTGTGTTCTTACATCGGTTCCAAGCATAACTCATGACACTTTAATTTGATGTTCCGTACAGGTTCTCTGTTTGTAATGTGGGTTCCTTTGCTGTTAATAAAGTTTGAGACGGGAAGTCAAATACAGAAAGAAGCGGAGGTTCTAGCTGGTGCTGGTTCTGACAGACGTTCTCTCTCCTCAGAGGTTCTGGAGGAGGCTCTGGTGGGTTCTGACCCTGAAGGTCCTCTGTGTGAGCTGCTGTTCTTCTTCCTGTCGGCCATTTTTCAGGCTCTGGACGAGGAGCAGGAGGAGGTGGCCAAAGACCAGGCTGAAGGTAGAGTGTGTGCGTGTGTGTGTGTGTGTGTGCGTGTGTGTGTGTGTGTGTGTGTGTGTGTGTGTGTGTGTGTGTCTAACCTGTGTGTGTGTGTGTGTGTCTAACCTGTGTGTGTGTGTGTGTGTGTGTCTAACCTGTGTGTGTGTGTGTGTGTCTAACCTGTGTGTGTGTGTGTGTGTGTCTAACCTGTGTGTGTGTGTGTGTGTGTGTGTGTCTAACCTGTGTGTGTCTAACCTGTGTGTGTGTGTGTGTGTGTGTGTGTCTAACCTGTGTGTGTGTGTGTCTAACCTGTGTGTGTGTGTGTGTGTCTAACCTGTGTGTGTGTGTGTGTGTGTCTAACCTGTGTGTGTGTGTGTGTGTGTGTCTAACCTGTGTGTGTCTAACCTGTGTGTGTGTGTGTGTGTGTGTGTGTCTAACCTGTGTGTGTGTGTGTCTAACCTGTGTGTGTGTGTGTGTGTGTCTAACCTGTGTGTGTGTGTGTGTGTCTAACCTGTGTGTGTGTGTGTCTAACCTGTGTGTGTGTGTGTGTGTCTAACCTGTGTGTGTGTCTAACCTGTGTGTGTGTGTGTGTGTCTAACCTGTGTGTGTGTGTGTGTGTGTGTGTGTGTGTGTGTGTCTAACCTGTGTGTGTGTGTGTGTGTGTGTGTGTGTCTAACCTGTGTGTGTGTGTCTAACCTGTGTGTGTGTGTGTGTGTCTAACCTGTGTGTGTGTGTGTGTGTCTAACCTGTGTGTGTGTGTGTGTCTAACCTGTGTGTGTGTCTAACCTGTGTGTGTGTGTGTGTCTAACCTGTGTGTGTGTGTGTGTGTGTCTAACCTGTGTGTGTGTGTGTGTCTAACCTGTGTGTGTGTGTGTGTGTGTGTCTAACGTGTGTGTGTGTGTGTGTCTAACCTGTGTGTGTGTGTCTAACGTGTGTGTGTGTGTGTGTGTGTGTCTAACCTATGTGTGTGTGTGTGTGTGTCTAACCTGTGTGTGTGTGTGTGTGTCTAACCTGTGTGTGTGTGTGTGTGTGTGTGTGTGTGTGCAGACCTGTCGGAGGCTCTGGACGATGACTCTGACGCCACGCGCTCGGCTCTGAGTGCCGTCGCCTCATTGGCTGCCGCCTGGCCTCAGCTGCACCAGGGCTGCAGCCTGAAGCAGCTGGACCTGGACAGCTGCACGCTGTCCGAGATCCTGCGGCTCCACATCCTGGCGTCAGGCGCCGACTGTTACCATGGCAACGCCAAGTTCCGTTACCAGAAGCAGGGCGGGTTTACGCTAATGGACGACCCGTGCGTGGAGCTGCGATTGGCCGAGCCGGCGCTGCTGAAAAGGCTGTCGACGACGACGGTGTACGACCTGACGGCAGGTGAGCGGAGGAGCCTTAGATACACACCGATCAATATCTGATCGATCACCACCCTCCAGGCTCTGGGTGTGTATTGATCAGGTATTGAGGAGTGATTGATCGGTGATTGGCTGTAGGGGAGAAGCTGAGGATCCTGCAGGCTCTGGGTGTGTATTGATCAGGTATTGAGGAGTGATTGATCGGTGATTGGCTGTAGGGGAGAAGCTGAGGATCCTGCAGGCTCTGGCAGGGAAGCTGCTGACGTTGGCGTCCAGCAGAGATCTGATCGAGGACTGTGTGGAGGAGCAGAGAGCCGCCAGACAGGAACTGAGAGAGATCAGAGCAGAACAACACCGCAGAGAGAGAGAGGAGGCTGCACACAGGTGAGAACACACAGGTACACACACACAGGTGAGAACACACAGGTGAGAACACACAGGTACACACACACAGGTGAGAACACACAGGTACACACACACAGGTGAGAACACACAGGTACACACACACAGGTACACACACACAGGTGAGAACACACAGGTACACACACACAGGTGAGAACACACAGGTACACACACACAGGTGAGAACACACAGGTACACACACAGGTGAGAACACACAGGTACACACACACAGGTACACACACAGGTGAGAACACACAGGTACACACACACAGGTGAGAACACACAGGTACACACACAGGTGAGAACACACAGGTACACACACACACACACAGGTGAGAACACACAGGTACACACACAGGTGAGAACACACAGGTACACACACACACACACACAGGTACACACACAGGTGAGAACACACAGGTACACACACACACACACACACACACACACACACAGGTACACACACACAGGTGAGAACACACAGGTACACACACACAGGTGAGAACACACAGGTACACACACACAGGTGAGAACACACAGGTACACACACACACACACAGGTGAGAACACACAGGTACACACACACAGGTGAGAACACACAGGTACACACACACAGGTGAGAACACACAGGTACACACACACAGGTGAGAACACACAGGTACACACACAGGTGAGAACACACAGGTACACACACACAGGTGAGAACACACAGGTACACACACAGGTGAGAACACACAGGTACACACACACACACACAGGTGAGAACACACAGGTACACACACAGGTGAGAACACACAGGTACACACACACACACACAGGTACACACACAGGTGAGAACACACAGGTACACACACACACACACACACACACACAGGTACACACACACAGGTGAGAACACACAGGTACACACACACAGGTGAGAACACACAGGTACACACACACAGGTGAGAACACACAGGTACACACACACAGGTGAGCACACACAGGTACACACACACACACAGGTGAGAACACACAGGTGAGAACACACAGGTACACACACACAGGTGAGAACACACAGGTACACACACACACACAGGTGAGAACACACAGGTGAGAACACACAGGTACACACACAGGTGAGAACACACAGGTACACACACACACAGGTACACACACAGGTGAGAACACACAGGTACACACACACACACACACACACAGGTGAGAACACACAGGTACACACACACACACACACACACACACACACAGGTACACACACACACACACACACACACAGGTGAGAACACACAGGTACACACACACACAGGTGAGAACACACAGGTACACACACGAACACACAGGTACACACACACACACACACACACACCCACACACACACACAGGTAAGAACACACAGGTACACACACACACACACACACACACACACACAGGTAAGAACACTCAGGTACACACACACACACACACACACAGGTAAGAACACACAGGTACACACACACACACACACACACACAGGTAAGAACACACAGGTACACACACACACACACACACACACAGGTAAGAACACACAGGTACACACACACACACACACACACACAGGTAAGAACACACAGGTGAGTCCATATTGAAGTTCTTACGAGACAAAAAATAAATAAATCTACTGCTGCTGCCAACAGGGTTCGTCTTCGTAAAGAGGAGAAGCTGAAGGAGCAGGAGGAGAAGCTGAAGGAGCAGGAGGAGAAGCTGAAGGAGCAGGAGGAGAAGCTGAAGGAGCAGGAGGAGAAGGGAGGACTCCCCGCTAACAGGTAGAGGACAGACGGCCACCATGATTGAAGGGAACCACAGACCCTGTTAACGTGTCAGGCTCAGTCTCACCAGCAGGGAGCGCTGAGGTGTCTGAGTGGTGTTGGGTTGTTTATCAGTAATGAGCGCAGGGATGTTGGTCTGTCTGCAGTGACGCTCCCGCTGAGGAGGACGAGGAGCACCGCTCTTCATCCGGCAGGAAGAAGACAGGTAAAAACGTCAGAGCACCGCGGGGCTTCGGCGCAGACCGGCCGGTTCGGTCTCACTCTGTCCTTTCTCCTCCAGCTAAACTCGGCCAGCAGCAGACCACCTCTGAGCCTAAACCGCCGCCTGGCCCCCCCGCCGGCCTCACGGCAGAGGAGCAGGAGGAGGAGCAGGAGAAGGTGTGAAGCACCGAATGTGTCGGCGTTACACTCACACACACACACACACACACCTTCAGGAAAACTCAGCGGTCCTCGGGACGCTCCTCGCCACCGTTCCACTCACGGCTCTGGTTCGCAGGTCCGGGAGCTGCAGGAGCGGATCCAGAAGGCGGCGGCCCGCACCTGCCTGCTGCCTCTGGGCAGAGACCGTCTGTACCGCCGCTACTGGCTCCTCCCCTCCGCCGCCGCCCTGTTTGTGGAGGAGGACTGCTTCGGCCTGACGGAGGACATGCTGCGTCCGCGCCCAACGCCCGCTCAGGATGCCAAGATGGAGGAGGAGGAGGCGGTGAAGGAGGAGCCCGCCGAGGGCAGGTAGGTCACGTCACTCCAGTCCTGAGTTCATCTGAGGAGCTCGTAGGTTCTAACGAGGACCGAACCTTCCTCCCGCACAGCGCCGGCTCAAGCCCCGCCCCAAGCCCCGCCCCCCTCCGCTCCCGTGGGCCGCCAGTCAAACGGCCCAACCGGTGGTCCTTCTACAGCTCGGCGGAGGACGTGGATCAGCTGATCGACGCCCTGAACCCCCGAGGTCACCGAGAGAGCGGCCTGAAGGAGGCGCTGCTGCAGGAGAGGGAGCGGCTGCTCCAGCTGCTGCAGAGCGCCGACCGCCACAAGTACAGACACACAGGTATGAACAGACAGACAGACGGTATGAACAGACAGACAGACGGGTATGAACACAGGTGTGTCCTGTCTGTCCAGATGATCCGGAGTCGTCCCGTTCTGTCCCACAATGCACTGCTGCAGCAGAGACACTGATGGAGGGCAGACTGAGAGACCTGCTGCTGGACATCGAGGACCGGATCCACCAGGGAACTCTGGGAACTCTGAGGGTAACCACACACACCTGCTGGTCAACGGCAGACACTGCAGGTAACCTCACACACTCACCTGTCTGTCTGTCTGCCTGTGTGTGTGTCCAGGTGATGGACAGACAGGTGTGGCGCTCAGTACTGGAAGCAGGAAACTATGAGCTGCTGTGTTCTGACAGCAGAGAGAATGGGGGGATGAACGGACGAGTGGAGGCCATGGAAGTGGACTCACCTGGCCACCTGAGAGCCAGAGACAGGTACACACACACACACACACACACTGCAGCCAGAGGGCTTTGCACAGGGGCCGTATCGTCATGGAAACCCTGGAAAAGTCCTGGAATGAGTCAAATCCTTGAAAGTTTTGGAGAGTATGTGATGAAATGTGACTGATGTTCGTCCTCATGAACGTCACTCTGGTGTGTGTGTGTGTGTGTGTGTCTGTCTGTCTGTCTGTCTGTGTGTGTGGGGGACAGGCTGCAGGAGCTGAGGTCGGACGGCATGGCGTCGTGCAGCGGCAGCGGGACTCCTCAGGGGGTCAGCAGCGTGGTGCGAACGCTGGCTCAGGCCCTGGGTTACATCGAGCACGGCATCGAAAGGCGCTTCCTCAAAGCTCCGCTGGGTGAGTCTCCCTCCAGGCCTGCAGAAGTCTAGTGGACGCTGATGGCACTTACAGTGACATCACGAGAGACAGTGGCGAGTTATTTAACCATCAGGTCCAGGTGGGACCGTGTGTGTGAGTAACAGCTGGCTCCTCCCATCACAGGCGAGGAAGATTTCAAGAAAGACCAGAAAATGAAGAAGAACAAGAAGAGAGATGACGACCAGGCCAGTGACGGTATGACCTCCTGTTTCAGAGAGACGACAGTCTGACGCCATCTTGGTTTTTTTGAGCCAGAAGTGAGAGGGTGGAGCTAGCCAGAGTTAGCTTGTTTGGCACCTGTAGTTCACATTAATGTGACGTTAGGAGCGTCTTTTATATACATATATACAGACTGATACCGACCAATCAGAGGACGCTTCTTTATACAGACTGATACCGACCAATCAGAGGACGCTTCTTTATACAGACTGATACCGACCAATCAGAGGACGCTTCTTTATACAGACTGATACCGACCAATCAGAGGACGCTTCTTTATACAGACTGATACCGACCAATCAGAGGACGCTTCTTTATACAGACTGATACCGACCAATCAGAGGACGCTTCTTTATACAGACTGATACCGACCAATCAGAGGACGCTTCTTTACAGACTGATACCGACCAATCAGAGGACGCTTCTTTATAGACTGATACCGACCAATCAGAGGACGCTTCTTTATAGACTGATACCGACCAATCAGAGGACGCTTCTTTATACAGACTGATACCGACCAATCAGAGGACGCTTCTTTATACAGACTGATACCGACCAATCAGAGGACGCTTCTTTACAGACTGATACCGACCAATCAGAGGACGCTTCTTTACAGACTGATACCGACCAATCAGAGGACGCTTCTTTATACAGACTGATACCGACCAATCAGAGGACGCTTCTTTACAGACTGATACCGACCAATCAGAGGACGCTTCTTTATAGACTGATACCGACCAATCAGAGGACGCTTCTTTATACAGACTGATACCGACCAATCAGAGGACGCTTCTTTATACAGACTGATACCGACCAATCAGAGGACGCTTCTTTACAGACTGATACCGACCAATCAGAGGACGCTTCTTTATACAGACTGATACCGACCAATCAGAGGACGCTTCTTTACAGACTGATACCGACCAATCAGAGGACGCTTCTTTATACAGACTGATACCGACCAATCAGAGGACGCTTCTTTACAGACTGATACCGACCAATCAGAGGACGCTTCTTTATACAGACTGATACCGACCAATCAGAGGACGCTTCTTTATACAGACTGATACCGACCAATCAGAGGACGCTTCTTTATACAGACTGATACCGACCAATCAGAGGACGCTTCTTTATACAGACTAATACCGACCAATCAGAGGACGCTTCTTTATACAGACTGATACCGACCAATCAGAGGACGCTTCTTTACAGACTGATACCGACCAATCAGAGGACGCTTCTTTATAGACTGATACCGACCAATCAGAGGACGCTTCTTTATACAGACTGATACCGACCAATCAGAGGACGCTTCTTTACAGACTGATACCGACCAATCAGAGGACGCTTCTTTATAGACTGATACCGACCAATCAGAGGACGCTTCTTTACAGACTGATACCGACCAATCAGAGGACGCTTCTTTATAGACTGATACCGACCAATCAGAGGACGCTTCTTTATACAGACTGATACCGACCAATCAGAGGACGCTTCTTTATACAGACTGATACCGACCAATCAGAGGACGCTTCTTTATACAGACTGATACCGACCAATCAGAGGACGCTTCTTTATAGACTGATACCGACCAATCAGAGGACGCTTCTTTATACAGACTGATACCGACCAATCAGAGGACGCTTCTTTACAGACTGATACCGACCAATCAGAGGACGCTTCTTTATACAGACTGATACCGACCAATCAGAGGACGCTTCTTTACAGACTGATACCGACCAATCAGAGGACGCTTCTTTATAGACTGATACCGACCAATCAGAGGACGCTTCTTTATACAGACTGATACCGACCAGTCAGAGGACGCTTCTTTATACAGACTGATACCGACCAATCAGAGGACGCTTCTTTATACAGACTGATACCGACCAATCAGAGGACGCTTCTTTACACAGACTGATACCGACCAATCAGAGGACGCTTCTTTATAGACTGATACCGACCAATCAGAGGACGCTTCTTTATAGATTGATACCGACCAATCAGAGGACGCTTCTTTATAGACTGATACCGACCAATCAGAGGACGCTTCTTTATAGACTGATACCGACCAATCAGAGGACGCTTCTTTATACAGACTGATACCGACCAATCAGAGGACGCTTCTTTATAGACTGATACCGACCAATCAGAGGACGCTTCTTTATACAGACTGATACCGACCAATCAGAGGACGCTTCTTTACAGACTGATACCGACCAATCAGAGGACGCTTCTTTATACAGACTGATACCGACCAATCAGAGGACGCTTCTTTACAGACTGATACCGACCAATCAGAGGACGCTTCTTTACAGACTGATACCGACCAATCAGAGGACGCTTCTTTACACAGACTGATACCGACCAATCAGAGGACGCTTCTTTACAGACTGATACCGACCAATCAGAGGACGCTTCTTTATACAGACTGATACCGACCAATCAGAGGACGCTTCTTTATACAGACTGATACCGACCAATCAGAGGACGCTTCTTTATACAGACTGATACCGACCAATCAGAGGACGCTTCTTTATACAGACTGATACCGACCAATCAGAGGACGCTTCTTTACACAGACTGATACCGACCAATCAGAGGACGCTTCTTTATACAGACTAATACCGACCAATCAGAGGACGCTTCTTTACAGACTGATACCGACCAATCAGAGGACGCTTCTTTACAGACTGATACCGACCAATCAGAGGACGCTTCTTTATACAGACTGATACCGACCAATCAGAGGACGCTTCTTTATACAGACTGATACCGACCAATCAGAGGACGCTTCTTTACAGACTGATACCGACCAATCAGAGGACGCTTCTTTATACAGACTGATACCGACCAATCAGAGGACGCTTCTTTACACAGACTGATACCGACCAATCAGAGGACGCTTCTTTATACAGACTGATACCGACCAATCAGAGGACGCTTCTTTATAGACTGATACCGACCAATCAGAGGACGCTTCTTTATAGACTGATACCGACCAATCAGAGGACGCTTCTTTATACAGACTGATACCGACCAATCAGAGGACGCTTCTTTATAGACTGATACCGACCAATCAGAGGACGCTTCTTTATACAGACTGATACCGACCAATCAGAGGACGCTTCTTTATACAGACTGATACCGACCAATCAGAGGACGCTTCTTTATACAGACTGATACCGACCAATCAGAGGACGCTTCTTTATACAGACTGATACCGACCAATCAGAGGACGCTTCTTTACAGACTGATACCGACCAATCAGAGGACGCTTCTTTATACAGACTGATACCGACCAATCAGAGGACGCTTCTTTATAGACTGATACCGACCAATCAGAGGACGCTTCTTCATACAGACTGATACCGACCAATCAGAGGACGCTTCTTTATAGACTGATACCGACCAATCAGAGGACGCTTCTTTATACAGACTGATACCGACCAATCAGAGGACGCTTCTTTATACAGACTGATACCGACCAATCAGAGGACGCTTCTTTATACAGACTGATACCGACCAATCAGAGGACGCTTCTTTATACAGACTGATACCGACCAATCAGAGGACGCTTCTTTATAGACTGATACCGACCAATCAGAGGACGCTTCTTTACAGACTGATACCGACCAATCAGAGGACGCTTCTTTATAGACTGATACCGACCAATCAGAGGATGACCCTGATCTCTCTCTCTCTCTGTCTGCCAGACGGCAGTGACAACGGTCGGGTCAGTAAGACGGTCCTGGAGCGATGGAGGGAATCTCTGCAGTCCTGCTCCAGTCTGTCCCAGGTGAGAGACATTCACTTTAAACCACACGTCTGAAAACCGTCCTGTCCGTCGAATATCAAATATCATTAATATCAACATTAAACTTCATTGGATCAGAAAACTAATACATCAAAATGTGTTTTATGGAGTCCCAGCAGTTTATCAAGTTCACTTCACAGGTGTGTGACTTCACCTGTGTGATTAACAAGCCAGTGTGTGTGTCCAGGTTTTCGTCCACCTGTCCAGTCTGGAGCGAAGCGTCCTCTGGTCTCGCTCAGTCCTCAACGCTCGCTGCCGCATCTGCAGACGCAAAGGAGACGCCGACAACATGCTGCTGTGTGACGGCTGTGACCGAGGCCACCACACCCACTGTCTGAGGCCCCGCCTCAAGGTAAACAGGCCACACCCACTGTCTGAGGCCCCGCCTCAAGGTAAACAGGCCACACCCACTGTCTGAGGCCCCGCCTCAAGGTAAACAGACCACACCCACTGTCTGAGGCCCCGCCTCAAGGTAAACAGACCACACCCACTGTCTGAGGCCCCGCCTCGAGGCAAACAGGCCACACCCACTGTCTGAGGCCCCGCCTCGAGGTAAACAGACCACACCCACTGTCTGAGGCCCCGCCTCAAGGCAAACAGGCCACACCCACTGTCTGAGGCCCCGCCTCGAGGTAAACAGGCCACACCCACTGTCTGAGGCCTCGCCTCAAGGCAAACAGGACACACCCACTTAAAAAAAAAACAACTCTTTATTTATGTTTTTTATTTTCTACAGACAAAAAGAACCGACAAAAAGATAACAAATGCAGTGGGGCGCTACTGTTAGAATAGAAATATTGCAATTTCAGTAAGTCAGGGGTCTTAAACCTTTTTCAAGCATTGAGCTACTTTTACACAGCAAGAACGTCAATGAGCTACCCACTTCTCGAAAACTCCTGTGTAGCTATGTGTTCAAGGATGAGTTTACCTGCAGATAGATATTTTTCAGCCAGTTTGTAGAAAGTTACAAGAGTTTTGTTCTTCTAAATTACTGAGTTAATGTTTGCAGACTGTATAAAAATGGGACAAATTAAGCAAATGTGCATTCAAGCTCATTCTGTTTGTGTCAGTCGGTTCCGGAGGGCGACTGGTTCTGTCCAGACTGTCGACCCAAACAGAGATCCAGTCGCCTCCCGTCCCGTCAGCGCTCTACAATTGATGAGGAGGAAGAGGAGGAGGATGAAGAGCAGGAAGACGAGTCGGAGGAGGAGTCAGAAGAGGCAGAGGAGGAGTCGGAGGAGGAGTCAGAGGAAGAAGAGGAAGATGTAGTAATAAGGTGAGTTTGGAAGTGATTTCACCTGGTATACCTGCTCTGAGATCAGTCTCACACTGCAGCTTCTCTTCCGCAGCGCCAAGAAACTCCCGGCCCCGCCCCTCAAAGGCAAGACCTATCAGGCCACGCCCAAAGGTCATCAGGCCACGCCCAAGAACGCCCAATCAGCAGGGAAAAACTCGTCAGCCTCCAAGTAAGTATCCATTGTAGTGCAGGTCCAGTTTACCGTGGTCCTGGTCCAGTTGACTGATTCTGCCCTATCACAGGTCCTCTGGTAAAAAGGCCACTCCCCCCACAGCGAAGGCCAACATGGCGTCTGGAGGTAAAGCTCCACCTCGCTCTGGGAGTCGAGTCAGCGCCCGTCTGAGCCACGAGATCTTGCCAGCAAACGGCAACACCAAGACCTCACCTGGTCAGGACGGGTCCCGCAAGAGACCACAGACAGGTAAAGAAGCAGTCGGCACACAGCAAACACCTGCAGACAGGTAAAGAAGCAGTCGGCACACAGCAAACACCTGCAGACAGGTAAAGAAGCAGTCGGCACACAGCAAACACCTGCAGACAGGTAAAGAAGCAGTCGGCACACAGCAAACACCTGCAGACAGGTAAAGAAGCAGTCACTCATTCACGGTTCAGGCAGGTTTATGGAACGACTTCCTGGGTTTAGTTGGTGACAGAAGTCCAGGTAACTGCTCTAGATAACGGTCACCTGTCCTCTCTGCTCCTCCCCCAGACTCCATCCCCCCTCCCAAACTCCCCAGGCCCATCCTCCCCCCTTCCTCCTCCTCCTCCACGTCTTCCTCCAGCCGACGCTCCTCCGGCAGGAACCATGGCGTCCACGAGCTGTCGGCCTGCGAGCACCTGACTGTGGAGCTGGTCAGACATGAGGACAGCTGGCCCTTCATGAAGCTGGTGTCCAGGACCCAGGTACACACACACCTGGACACACTCACACACACACACACACACACACACACACACTGTACCTCACCTGCCTGTTTACCTGTCTGCAGGTCCCTGACTACTATGATATCATCAAGAAGCCGATCGCTCTTAGCACCATCAGAGAGAAAGTCAACAACTGTGAATATCAGACAGCAGGTGAGACACACACACACAGAGGCTTTTAATGTGAAAGGCATGCAGAGGCTTTTAGTGTGAAAGGTCAGCAGTGTTGAGTTTGATTGACAGGCGCATGCTTATGTCGTTAGCAGTTAGCTGCTAATTGTTGTCTGTGTTTCTTGATGAGCAGGTTAGCCATCATCTGTAACCAATCAGATGTCAGAGTTCATGATGAGTCATCACGGCAGTAAAAACATATTCTAACCCCCCCCCCCTCCAGGTGAGTTCGTCTCAGACGTGGACCTGATGTTCTCCAACTGTCTCCAGTACAATCCTCGCCACACTAACGAGGCGAAGGCCGGCCACCGCCTGCAGCAGTTCTTCCACTCGGAGCTCGGCCGGCTCGGCCTATCAGAGCGCAGCTCCGCCCCGCCCGCCAAGCGCCCCCGACAGTGAACCCTCCCTCTGACCTCGCCGCCGTTCTCCTTGGACGAGGCGTGGTCCGAGCTGTTCTTCCTCCTGATGGACCGACATTCTGTTGCTCCTTCATGACCTCCGACCCCCAACGCCCCGGTGAACACACCAGTCATCGGGGGTCAGAGGTCATGATGCTGGAAACACCTGAGATCACCTGGTTTGTCACACATTAGTGCATCAAAGTCCTCATGAGGCCGCACACAGGTAGAGCTCACCTCAGGTGACCTCATGTGACCTCAGGTGACCTCAGGTGACCTCAGGTGAGCTTAGATGACCTCAGGTGAGCTCAGGTGAGCTTAGATGACCTCAAGTGACCTCAGGTGACCTCATGTGACCTCAGGTGAGCTTAGATGACCTCAGGTGACCTCAGGTGAGCTTAGATGACCTCAGGTGACCTCAGGTGACCTCAGGTAAGCTCAGGTGAGCTTAGATGACCTCAGGTGAGCTCAGGTGAGCTCAGGTGTCCGGCTCCACCCTTTAAAGCAGCCCTGTGTAGTTAGGTGTTGACAGACGGGGACATGTAGCA
Source organism: Pempheris klunzingeri (assembly GCF_042242105.1). Taxonomy (NCBI): domain Eukaryota; kingdom Metazoa; phylum Chordata; class Actinopteri; order Acropomatiformes; family Pempheridae; genus Pempheris; species Pempheris klunzingeri. Next base: position 25,520,367 of record NC_092024.1, on the reverse strand, counting down.
GTCATTCCTGTGGTGCTGTAGACAAACAGAGACCCCCATCACCCCCCCCCCCCCCCCCATCACCCCCCCATCAGAAGTCTCCATAGAAACAGGATCTTGGCGCTGAGGATCCGTCTGTGTTGCTCAGGGACTGAAAATAAAGTTTTGATTTGAGTAGAAATATTTTGTAACCGTGCAGCTGGTTTTTAGTGAAGCAGGTCGTCACCATGGCAACAAGGTCCGACCGTCCGCGGGGTCAAACTGGAGGAGCGACGTCGTCACGTGACCACCGTCCGACCTGCAGTAGGGAGCGTGGTCACGTGACGACACCTGAGCTCCTCAACAGTTCTCCTAAGGTGGCCTATGTGCTGCTGGGGGGCCAACTGGAGCCGTGCGTCGCTAACCTTCGTTAACCTGTTCAGGTGAGCGGTGGTTTAGCGGTTGACCTCAGGAGGCGCCTGGTGTCACGTTGAGTTCCTGACCTCCAATGGTTTGTTACCTGGAGCCTTAAAGGGACAGTTCACTGTTTTTGATCACTCGTGTTCAGTGGGACTCAGGATGTAGTTAGCGTAGCTTAGCATAATGACTGGAGCGGGAGGGGGGCTAGCCTGGCTCTGAACGCACAGATATGAGACTGATAAAGTCTCAAACAAAGACAGGAAATAAAGCGAACTGTTCCTTTAAGTCCCAGAAGTGCTTCTCTGGATTTGTAGTTTTTCTAGTTTGACTACTGCAACACTTCCCTGCTTTAGGCGATTCTCTGATGTGTGTGTGTCGACACTGGAGCCTCTGTGTATTTATTTAGTTCAAGTTTCTGCGACGTCTTTTTTCCTGAAGCTTCTAACCTGTTGATTGTTGTTCTCATGTAAAAAATAAAATGGATGTTTTATAACCAGCTGCTGCCTGATGATCTGCACACACACACACACACACACACACACACACTCCATGTCCACAGGTCAGATCACTACGTGTCATACAGTTATTGTAGGTAGTGACATTAAAGGGGCAGTCCGTGTAGACAGGAGCTGTTAGCTGTCTGAACTCTGGCCACCAGAGTCCATTGACAAAAACAATAGTTTTCCATGGCAGCTGTTGGTCTAGTTGGTTAGTTTGTGTTATTGTGTGACTTTGGTGTTTAGAACCAACACAATTTGTGTAACACAAACAAATGGATCAGGACAGCTGCTGTGTCCTGTTCTCTAAAATCCCTGTTTTAGTGAATGTAGTCTGGTGTGTGTGCTGTTTGTGGTTAAACCAAAAGGATCTTCCAGGTCTCTCTCTGTAGGGATCCTTTCCATGATGCTGTCACACACTTAGAATAACACTCTGAGCCTGTCAGTGGATCAAACAAGCTCTTTTAGTGGACCTACTGTGATCAGGTGCTTCTTACTGGGAGAACAGGGATCAAATCCTGTGTGAGACTTTTAGCACCAAACCTTTCTAACCTGTACAGTTCGCTCCTCTTAGGTTTAGCACCAGATCTACTTGGTTAGGTTTGGGAAAGGATGGTGGTTTGGGTCCAAATAACATTACATTAAACACTGAATATCTTCTTTCCAACGTACACCTGAAATGATCCGGTCAGTCTGAGTCACTGTTTGTCTGAGCATCCTGGTCCAGACTGGATTACTAACTGAGATCTCAGAGTTTTTATCAGACTTAGTCCTCAGTGTGGACAAAGTGATTCTAGTAGGTGACTTTAATATTCATGTGGACGATGATAATGATGGTCTGAGCTCTGCTTTCATCTCACTGTTGGACTCAGCTGGCTTCTCCCAGAGTGTAGATGAACCCACTTGTTTTGGCTGATGGTGTTGAAATTGAACAGTTAACAGTCTTTCTACATAACTCTGTTCTATCAGACCATTACCTGATAACTGTTGATTTCCTGTTCCTGGACTCTGCTCTATATGACAGGGAGGTCCTCACTAGATCCTTATCTGATAGTGCTGTTGCCAACTTTAAGGAGGTGATTCCTTCAGTACTTCAGCCAGTGTGTCCCTGTGCTATGGATGAACCCCATGTTAATCTGAGCCCCTCCCAAAGTGATTATCTGGTCGATAGTGCTGCAGGTTCACTGCGAATGACACTAGACTCTATCGCCCCTCTAAAAAAGAAGAGAATTAAAGAGAAGCTCCCTGGTCTGACTCCCAGAGCCTCAGAGTCCTGCTTCACCTGGCAGCAGAGAGAAAACCTCTAGAGGCCTGAAGTCATGCTGAAGCTCCCTCCATCCCCCCCCCTCTCCCTCTCCCCCTCTCTCCATCCCCCCCTCTCCCTCTCCCTCTCCCCCTCCCTCCCTCCCTCCCTCTCCCTCTCCCCCTCCCTCTCCCTCTCCCCCTCCATCCCCCCCTCTCCCTCTCCCCCTCCCTCCCTCCCTCCCCCCCTCTCTCCTCCCTCCTCCTCCTCCGGTCGGCCGGCCACATTCCCCGCTACCTTTCACCCCGGAGAAGCCCCTTATCTGACGGCGAAGCAGCGCGGACAAAGCTCGGGACAACATGGTAAGCAGGGCCGGCGGATTGCCCCCCGGGCCCGGTAGCGGTTCAGGGAGTCCGGGTCCGGTGTGGCCCGGGTCCGTCTGCGGGTCCCCGGCGGACCGTTATGATTGCGGGCCGTAGCGTTAGCGTCATGTTAGCTAGCATGGCGGCCGCCCCTGCTAGCTTCTCCGGCCGGCCGTTACTCGGTGTTTCGTCCACCAGAAGGCTCCGCGGGCACCGGGCCCGGCCACAGGGGGTTCAGTCGGGGGTCGGTAACGGACCGGTCGTACTTTTATCTAACCGATAGGCCGTGTGCCGGCCGGGCCTAGCCGGGCCGGGCCGGGCCGGGCCGGGCGGGCCTGCCCTCGGGCCGTGTGGCCCGGGGCGGCCATCTTCTTCCCGCTGTGGTCCTGCTGGGCTCACCGGCCCGCACCCACCCGGGACTGAGACCACCGGAGCGCCGGACCCGGACTGAACCTGACCGACTGGACCCACCGAACCGGTTTAATGTGAAGGACCGGGTTCGGGGGGGGGGGGGGGGGGGGGGGGGGGGGGTAGTTTAGTCCGGGTTAGTTAGGTAGCAGAGAGACGGAGAGCCGTGACTGTGCAGTCTGTCAGAAGGCCTCAGCTACTAACCTGCTACTAACTAACTAACCTGCTACTAACTAACTAACTAACCTGCTACCAATGTACCAGTAATTAGCCAACTAATAAACCAATACTAACTAATCAGCTAGCAGTAACTACATGCTTAAAGTACTAAGTAACCAATATTAACTAAACAGTAGTTGCTAACCAACCAACTAGTCAAACTAACCAGTTAACTATCCAGTTAACAGTAACTAGATAAACTGTTCAGTCATCAGAGCTGATCATTAACTGATTAAAATATTATGATGTCATTGATAACCTCGGCGTGCTGATTGATCTGCTATTGATTATCTGATTGGTTAGTAAAATGGTGATGTCACAGTCGGACCTGTTAACCAGAAATATACTAAAGATCAGAATCAGAGTTCCTTTAATAATCCGCAGGGGGAACGGGCTTTATGTTACACACAGCTCCGAAAGAATAAGAATACACTTTAAACACAAAGTAAACCAGGTGAGTCCAGGGTCCAGGGTCCAGGGTCTAGGGTCCAGAGTCTAGGGTCCAGGGTCTAGGGTCTAGGGTCCAGAGTCCAGAGTCCAGAGTCTAGGGTCTAGGGTCCAGGGTCTAGGGTCCAGAGTCTAGGGTCCAGGGTCCAGAGTCCAGGGTCCAGAGTCCAGGGTCCAGAGTCCAGGGTCTAGGGTCCACGGTCCAGGGTCTAGGGTTCAGAGTCCAGGGTCCTCTCCTCTCTGGTGGAACAGTTCCCGTACTGGGGGAGTGGGGACAGGTTCCACGTGTGTGCAACGCGGCCTCATGGACTGATGACTAACTGGTTTGGTCATTGATCAGGTCTGATCTATAACTAGCTGAACAACAGGTGGGGCCACCTGTCGGCCATTTTGAATCACCATTAGACAGACGGGTGGGTCGGGTGATCAGTCAGCCGATCGATCAATAACTACAATCGTTGAGTTGTAGTTAACTGAGTCAGTGGGCGGCCATTTTCTTTCTGCCTGTCTGACATCACCAATCCAAAGTTGCTTCTGATCAGCTGTTCAGAGTGTGACATCGTGTTTGCGATGATGTCATGTTTGTGATGTCACACGTGGTCATGTGACCTGCCGGAGGCCTCGGGTGTGTTAGTGACCACCTGAGTGAGGATGAGCTGCCTGTTACCGACGGCGACGAGGCTCAGCTGACGCCTGGGCGCGCCACGGGTCAGCTGATCAGAGGCTGCAGCCTAAAGGGACATTCTGCGAAACCCTGTTCATTCATCGCTGCAATAAAACTTTATTTACACACATTTCACACGGATGGACGGTCAGACGTTCACTCCTGCTCCTCAGCTTCCGTCCGCCTTTCAAAATATGCACTTCCTGCTCAAACAGGAAGTGGTTTCCTGGTCGTGTCGTGACCTCCCAGCCGTCCTGACGGCTTCATCTCTGTGTGTAAACGCTGTGCCCTCGCTGTGGTCCGCAGGCGTCAGGTGTGACAGTGAACGATGAGGTCATCAGGGTGTTCAACGACATGAAGGTGAGGAAGAGTTCGACCCAGGACGAGGTGAAGAAGAGGAAGAAGGCGGTCCTGTTCCGCCTGAGCGACGACACCAAGAAGATCATCGTGGAGGACGACAAGCAGATCCTGGTGGGCGACATCGGCGAGACCGTGGACGACCCCTACGCCTGCTTCGTCAAGCTCCTCCCCCCCAGCGACTGCAGATATGCCCTCTACGACGCCACCTACGAGACCAAGGAGTCCAAGAAGGAGGACCTGGTCTTCATCTTCTGGTATGGTACTGACCAGACACCTGGTATCAGTGGGTCCCGGTAGTCCTGGGGGGCGTCTCTGTGGGTCTGGGCAGTCCTGGGGGGCGTCTCTGTGGGTCTGGGCAGTCCTGGTGGGCGTCTCTGTGGGTCTGGGTAGTCCTGGGGGGCGTCTCGGTGGGTCTGGGTAGTTTTGGGGGGCGTCTCGGTGGGTCTGGGCAGTCCTGGGGGGGCGTCTCTGTGGGTCTGGGTAGTCCCGGGGGCGTCTCTGTGGGTCTGGGCAGTCCTGGGGGGGCGTCTCTGTGGGTCTGGGCAGGCCTGGGGGGTGTCTCTGTGGGTCTTTGGCAGTCCTGGGGGGGCGTCTCTGTGGGTCTGGGTAGTCCCAGGGGGCGTCTCGGTGGGTCTCAGTAGTTTTGGGGGGCGTCTCGGTGGGTCTCAGTAGTTTTGGGGGGCGTCTCTGTGGGTCTGGGCAGTCCTGGGGGGGCGTCTCTGTGGGTCTGGGTAGTCCCGGGGGGCGTCTCTGTGGGTCTGGGTAGTCCTGGGGGGGCGTCTCTGTGGGTCTGGGTAGTCCTGGGGGGGCGTCTCAGTGACCTGCTGTGTTTTCTCCTCAGGGCTCCAGACGGAGCTCCACTGAAGAGTAAGATGATCTACGCCAGCTCCAAAGATGCCATCAAAAAGAAGTTTACAGGTGAGCCATCATGTGACCTGCTGGGGTCAGAGGTCAGACCGCGACCTGTCCGTCTGTCTGCCTGTCAGCGGGGCTAATGGTTTAGCAGCGATCATAATCACAGTACGGGGGAAATGACAGGAAGCCGCCCGCCTGAACACCTGGAACATCTGTCAGGTTCCGTCTGTTCTCTGCTGAGCTTCGCTGTGATTGGTTGGTGGTTCAGGTGTGTGTGTCTCAGGTGTCCCCCTGACTGAGGTGTGTCTCCTCAGGTATCAAACACGAGTGGCAGGTGAACGGGCTGGAAGACATCCAGGACCGTGCCACGCTGGCGGAGAAGCTGGGCGGGAACGTGGTGGTGTCTCTTGAGGGCAAACCGCTGTGATGTCACGACGGCGAGCCGAGCGGAGCCAAGCCAACCGCCGTGCCATCCGGACCGAAGCACCCGACCCCACCTGACCACCGCCGCTTCACCCAGCAGCTTGCTCTGTGTGTATCCATGTCCTGAAGGAGTTAGCGTCTTTAGGCTCTTTTCTTTTGTTCTTTTTGCTTTTTTCCAACATGAAGGAGATCTCATTAACATAACGATATGCAAACGCCTCCCACTGTTGCCACATGACTTCTGTTCACCTGGCAGAAAACCAGAAAATGACTCACTACCAAACCCCGGGAAGGTTGTCTCTCTCTCAGCCAGAGTTTTGCCAAAAAGTCGATGTGAAGGAAGCAGCCAGTCGCGTCGGAGGCGAGCGCCACGCTGCGAAGCTCCGCCTCCCGCCGCTTTTGACATATGACTTTATTTATTTAATTGTGAGTGTTGTTTCTTCTTCGGTTGTCCAGACCAGGCAGACGCACTGTTACTATGCAGCGAGAGGAGAAGAAGAAGCCGGTTAGAACCCAGCACTTTGTGTTCAAACACTACAGGTTAAATTCTCCGTTCACGTCACCCAGTTTGTTTACCGCCGTTTCATTCCTGTCGACCCGCCGACGTTCTAGCTGTTTGGTCGTCGCCTTACTTTCAGTCTGAATGTAACCGTCACACCAGTTAGTTAGACGCACTTTTATTTTGTAAGGAAACACTACAGGAAGCAGATTTGACCCCAGCAGTGAGAGACGACCGCCGCCACCACGACACCACCACGACGACATCTGGAGCCTTAAAGTGGAACGTTGTTTCTGAGATCACAGGAAGCCACTTTGCAATAAAAGCCTGTGGCAGATCTGACGCCTCCCGCCTCGTCTGTGCCTCCACCAATCAGAGCGTTTTCACCTGCAGGTCGCTCACCTGAGCTCATCCACACTGTTCACCTGCACGGTCACTGTTCACCCGACCACGGAGTGAAAATGTTCTCAACACTGCAGAATATCAGCAGAACCCAATTAGGCCCACTGTAACCTCAGTAGAACCCGATTAGAACCACTGTAACCTCAGTAGAACCCGATTAGAACCACTGTTACCTCAGTAGAACCCCATTACAGCCATTACAAAATCAGTAGAATCAAGTTACAACTTGCCGAACCTCATTAGAACCACGGTGACTGCATAAACTCTTTAGAAGTGTTGAATGAATTAAAAAGAAATGAATGTACTCATTTTGAATATTCAATTATAAATACAAATCAGCTTTTACACAACGTTCTTTAAAACGAGAGGTTCAACAGGTGTTTATTCTGACTAGAGCTTATCTCTGGTCCTTCAGGTTCCACGCTGCCCTGTGCCTGCAACCGTGTTGGAAAATCTTTGACTGAAAACTATTAAAACGTCGACTGTTCTTGAAGCCTGTGGACATAAAACCTGAGGTAGACATTAACTACAACTCCCATGATGCATTTGCTGAGCAACCAGATGGTGCATTGCTGTAAATGTTGCTGCCAAAAGGAATGACTTCCTGTCTGACTCCTGACTTCCTGCCTGACTTCCTGTCTGACTCCTGACTTCCTGTCTGACTTCCTGCCTGACTTCCTGTCTGACTTCCTGCCTGACTTCCTGCCTGACTTCCTGTCTGACTTCCTGCCTGACTTCCTGTCTGACTTCCTGCCTGACTTCCTGTCTGACTTCCTGCCTGACTCCTGACTTCCTGCCTGACTTCCTGTCTGACTTCCTGCCTGACTCCTGACTTCCTGCCTGACTTCCTGCCTGACTTCCTGCCTGACTTCTGACTTCCTGCCTGACTCCTGACTTCCTGTCTGACTTCTGACTTCCTGCCTGACTCCTGCCTGACTTCCTGTCTGACTTCTGACTTCCTGCCTGACTCCTCACCATATAAGGTCCTAGCCTGTGTCACTCCCTGGGTGACTGCGATGTGACAGCAGGTCCAGCAGAGACCAGAACCAGGTTTTGAGTTCTCGTCCAGTTGGGCAGTCAAACAGTTTTCAGTGTGAACAGACAGAAGCTGCTGATCAGCTGCAGAATCTGATCCTCCTGCTTCTATTCCTGGACCAACAGGGGGACCCCCAGAGTGGGGGGGGGGGTCAGACCAGCAGGAGGAGGGGGGAGGGGGTCAGACCAGCAGGAGGAGGGGGGAGGGGGTCAGACCAGCAGGAGGAGGAGGAGGGGGGGGGTCAGACCAGCAGGATCAAACACTGATTGATTGATTGTCAGCAGCATCAGAGTTGATCACTGAACTTTGTCTCCTCCTGCTGGTCACTGAGCTCCACTGCAGGCAGGTTTACCATATACGCACACACACACACTGTACACACACACACTATACACACTTTACATACACTATACACACACTGTATACACACTGTAAACACACACACACACACACACTATACACTGTAAACACAATATACACACACTATATACTGTACACACACTGTAAACACACACACACACACACACTATACACACTGTACACACACACACACTGTAAACACACACAATATACACACACTATACACTGTACACACACACCATACACACTGTACACACACTATACATTCACTGTACACACACACACACACACATTATACACACTGTACACACACTGTAACACACACTGTACACACACACACTATACACACACTGTACACACTAAACACACTATACACTGTAAACACACACACACTATACACACTGTACACACTAAACACACTATACACACACTATACACACACTGTAAACACACACACACACTATACACACTGTACACACACACTGTAAACACACTATACACACTGTAAACACACACACTATACACACTGTATACACACTGTAAACACACACACACACTATACACACTGTAAACACACACACACACACTATACACACTGTACACACACACTGTAAACACACTATACACACTGTAAACACACACACTATACACACTGTATACACACTGTAAACACACACACACACTATACACACTGTAAACACACACACACACTATACACACTGTACACACACACACTGTAAACACACACTACACACTAAACACACTATACACACTGTACACACTAAACACACTATACACACACTATACACACACTGTAAACACACACACACACTATACACACTGTACACACACACTGTAAACACACTATACACACTGTAAACACACACACTATACACACTGTATACACACTGTAAACACACACACACACTATACACACTGTAAACACACACACACACACACACACACACACACACTATACACACTGTATACACACACTGTAAACACACACACACACTATACACTGTACACACACTGTAAACACACAATATACACACACTATACACACACTGTAAACACACACAATATACACACACTATACACTGTACACACACACACACTGTAAACACACACACACCATACACACTGTACACACACTATACACACACTATACATTCACTGTACACACACACACACACACACACACACACATTATACACACTGTACACACTCACTGTAAACACACACACACACACTATACACACACACACACACACACACACACACACACACTGTATACACTCACTGTACACACACATTCCTGTACGAACACTGGAGTGAGGTCCAGCTAAAATAACCCCTGCAGTGAGGACCACCCTTTCTGCTTCACTTGGAGTCAAATCAATGTCAGATTCCAACACTGGGTGTCTCCCCAGTTTCTTTACTAAGACAAAGGAGCGAGGACCTTTTGTCTTTAGCGTGCAGTTACTTTTTTACACCTTTTTAGAAATCATGTCGTTATAAATCAGTATGGGTGTTCGAGTATTAACAAGTAGTATTAATATCAGCCTGTAAAACAATTTCATCACAACTAAAAGTCCTGCAGTCGAACCGTCCTGCTGTGTGAGAGGAACCACTGCACTCCTCACAGTCCTGAAAGAGCTCAGCAGAACGTCCACACCATCAGTGCGGCTCCACGACGTAGAGAGTGACTAAGAAAACACTAAACCACGGTGACGTGTGAGGACTCGCCATCGGCAGAAAGCTCAGGACGTCCAGTGGAGCTGAGTGTGAAGCGGCACGTCTGGTCAAAGGTGGAATATTAAATATAAAGTGTTAACGTGGGCTCAGGTGGTTTCTGTTGCCATGGAAACTAGGAAAACCATGAGAAAACAGCAGCGCAGTAGGAGCACTGTCCGGCCTTTACCTACCGATCACACCGATCAGGAAACAGGATCAATACCAGTGGAAGTGTGGAACAGCTCTTGGGTCAAAGGTCACGACCAAAGCCTTCTCAGGTTCTTCTCTGCTCCGCCCTCGCTCTCCTCCCACCAGGTGGACACCATGTTCTTCTTCCCCTTTTAAAGGGACCTTTTCTCTTTCTTCTGTGTTGGTGAGCTCTGATCGACGAGGAGACGTCCTGTCACACGTCCTCCTCCTCCTCCTCCTCTTCCTCCTCCTCCTCCTCCTCTTCCTCCTCCTCTTGGATATAATGAAGGGAGGTGAACTTAGATCACAACATTGGTTAAACTGACATTATAATAAACTCACCTTCACCTCCTCCTCCTCCTTCACCTCCTCCTCCTCCTCTTCCTCCTCCTCCTTCACCTCCTACTAAACTAATTGGTTAACCCTAACCCTATTATAATAAACTCACCTCCTCCTCCTCTTCCTCCACCTCCTCCTCTTGGATATAATGAAGGGAGGTGAACTTAGATCACAACATTGGTTAAACTGACATTATAATAAACTCACCTTCATCCTCCTCTTCCTCGTCAGGCTGCCTGGCCGTCGTGACGTCACACCACTTCCGGCCTCCACCCGTTGGCAGCCATGATGGTGGGTCTACCTCTTTTCTCTCCTCTCCCTCTTGTTTTTCTCCTCCATCCGCCCGGTTCCGGGGCCCGGGGGGCCGCCGGGGCCCCGGTGGTCGTGTTGCGGTTGTGTTGTTGTTGTGTGGCGGGCGGTGAGCGGTCGGTGTGTCGGTAAACTAACGGCTGTCTGTCCGCCTCTGTGCTCTGTGTTTCCGCAGCAGGAAGGGCTGGACGACGGACCCGACTTCCTCTCCGAGGAGGACCGGGGGGTGAGTCTCCCTGTGTACCTGTCTCACTGTACACCTGCACAGCTGTCCGTCTGTCTGTCCGCCTGTCTGTCTGTGTGCTGGCAGCGTTAGCGTTGGTGTCCTAGCCTGGTTAGCCGTCCTGGCTAATGTTAGCTTCATGCTAACATGCTAACGGACCGGTTCCGACCAGCGACCCGTTAGCTTCAGCGGCTAACTGAGCTAACGGGGCTAACGGCCAGTTTGAGATCATTAACGTGTTGTTAATCAGCAGGCTGTCACATGACCCACACACACACACACACACACACACACACACACACACACACACACACACACACACACACACACACACTCCCCTCCAACAGGCTGAAAACACTCCAGATTAACTGATTCATGTAAAATCAAGGATCATAACAAACAAAGTAACCCCACTTTCCAAATAAGACCTTTTTACTTTGCAGCTAACGTTTGTGTTCATTATCGATTAATCTGCTGCTTCTTTGTTCAGTCAGTTGTTGGTCTGGTCTTTAAAATGTCTCCAGATTCTGTTTCCAGTGATACAAAAAGCAGGAAGTCTGCCCATTTAAGGAGCTGGAACCAGAAATGAAGAAATAAATCAAGTTATTCTTTTTTCCATCAACTAATTCGAGCTCTTCACAACTTTATTTCTCTTTTCCTCCCACCACAAACAACAGTTTTATCTCTCTTTTCAAACACACCAGACTCCATTGACAATTCAGTCATTTTAGATCACAGAACTCAGGAGCTGCTGGTCTGCTGCTGCCTCCATTTAAAAAGAACTAACATGTTATATTGCATCTGAACTGACCCTTTAAAACACCAAAGTCACTCAGTAACACACACACTGACTGATGGAGGCGGCAGCAGAGCAGCAGCTCCTGAGTTCTGGGAGCTAAAATCAGTGTTTTAGTGAATGGAGTCTGGTGTGTGTGCAGTTGAGCCCCTTTTGTACCTGCAGTCATTTAGACACCATCATATGTACAAACAGGAACCTTCCTGCTGATCACTCCAGTCTGTTCACCCAAGTAACAGGAAGCTGGTTTTCTCTCACCTGAGTGATGTCACACTCTGCAGGTATGAGTGATGAGGTTTTCTAATCACTGTGGATGTTTTGGTGTCGGGTTTATATTGACCGGCCGTCAAACTCGGCATGTCTGTTAGGGAGCGGATGTGGTGCATGATGGGATATGTGATCTCTTCCCTGCAGCCGCGGGCGGTGAACGTGGACCTGCAGACAGACGCCACGCTGCAGGTCGATATCTCTGACGCTCTGAGTGAGAGAGACAAGGTCAAATTCACCGTCCACACCAAGGTGAGAGAGAGAGTGTGTGTATGTGTGTGTCTGTGTGTGTGTGTGTGTCTGTGTGTGTGTCTCTGTGTGTGTGTCTCTGTGTGTCTGTGTGTGTCTCTGTGTGTGTGTCTGTGTGTGTGTGTCTGTGTCTGTGTGTGGTTGTGTGTGTGTGTGTGTCTGTGTCTGTGTGTGTCTCTGTGTGTGTGGTTCTGTGTGTGTGTGTGTGGTTGTGTGTGTGTGTGTGGTTGTGTGTGTGTGTGTGGTTGTGTGTGTGTGTGTGTGTGTGTCTGTGTGTGTGTGGTTGTGTGTGTGTGTGTGTGTGTGTGTGTCTCTGTGTGTGTGGTTCTGTGTGTGTGTGTGGTTGTGTGTGTGTGTGTGTGTGTCTCTGTGTGTGTGGTTCTGTGTCTGTGTGTGTCTGTGTGTGTCTCTGTGTGTGTGGTTCTGTGTGTGTGTGTGGTTGTGTGTGTGTGTGTGTCTGTGTGTGTCTCTGTGTGTGTGGTTCTGTGTGTGTCTGTGTGTGTCTCTGTGTGTGTGGTTCTGTGTGTGTGTGTGGTTGTGTGTGTGTGTGTGTGTGTGTCTGTGTGTGTCTCTGTGTGTGTGGTTCTGTGTCTGTCTGTGTCTGTGTGTGTGTCTGTGTGTGTGGTTCTGTGTGAGGACCACCCTCCATTAGAGCACATGAAGAAGAATCAGTTGATGTGCAGCAGACATCTGTCATGATGTGTTCTCATTCTTTCTAGATCTGAATCCAGAACATTTAGTTAGTCTAGATATAAAAACAGGTTCTGATCCGGCACCCAATGTGTCACTCCAAGGTTCTGTTGGTCAGCTGACCTGATGATGTACTTCCTGTTTCCACAGAGCACGCTCCCTAACTTCAAGCAGAACGAGTTCTCGGTCGTCCGACAGCATGAAGAGTTCATCTGGCTGCACGACTCGTTTGTTGAGAACGAAGAATACGCAGGATACATCGTGAGAACCACACACACACACACACACACAGAACCACACACAGAACCACACACACACACACACACACAGAACCACACACAGAACCACACACACACACACACACACACAGAACCACACACACACACACACAAAGTTTATACAGACTGATACCGACCAATCAGAGAACGCTTCTTTACACAGACAGCTCAGGTGTGACTCAGGTGTGATGGCTGGAGGTAAATGGAGATCAGTTTGACCTGCTGGTTGTTGTTTAGATCCCCCCCGCCCCCCCGAGGCCAGACTTTGATGCGTCCAGAGAGAAGCTGCAGAAGCTCGGGGAGGGAGAAGGATCCATGACCAAGGAGGAGTTCACCAAGATGAAGCAGGAGCTGGAGGCGTGAGTCATTTTCCAACTAACTAACTAGCTAACTAATAACTAACTAACTAGCTGACAGGTGTTGTCCCTCTTCTGTGTTCTCAGCGAGTACCTGGCCATCTTCAAGAAGACCGTCGCCATGCACGAGGTCTTTTTGTGCCGTGTGGCAGCTCATCCCGTCCTCAGGAAAGACCTCAACTTCCACGTCTTCCTGGAGTACAACCAGGACGTGAGTCACCACTGACACCTGTCACACCTTCGGTCAGCTGACACCTGTCACACCTTCGGTCAGGTGACACCTGTCACACCTTCGGTCAGCTGACACCTGTCACACCTTCGGTCAGCTGACACCTGTCACACCTTCGGTCAGGTGGCGCTGTGACACACCTGTCCTCAGGACACCTGAACAAACGAGAGCAGGATGTTGTGTCAACACGTTCTTTAAATCACAGGATGAAACAGAGACACTTTTAAAGATCACTAGAATAAATAATCTGTCCCTCAGACAGCTGATCAGATGAAGGACGCAGAATACACCTTTAGTTGATCAGCCAGAGCTCATTGGTTGAGCTCTGTAACAAAAGGGGAAGAAGATTCTCCAACATTTATGACTTCATCACAATATTTTCTCATAAACTAACAACTTTAGAATCTTAGAAGTTTTTTCCCATGAAGTTTGACTTCCTGGTCTGATTGTTGTTTCCCTGATGTCGTCGTCCTGACTTCTGACCTCTGACCCCCCCCCGTCCCACAGCTGAGTGTCCGAGGGAAGAACAAGAAGGAGAAGCTGGAGGACTTCTTTAAGAACGTGGTGAAGTCGGCCGACGGCGTCCTGGTGGCCGGAGTCAAGGTGAGGAGGGCGGGGCTGCGGCTCATCAGAGGCTTCCTGTCCCGCCGGCCGGCCGCCTCATTCTCACGTCTGTGTGTTTTCAGGACGTCGACGACTTCTTCGAGCACGAGAAGACGTTTCTGTTAGAATATCACAACCGAGTCAAAGATGCCTCGGCGAAGTCCGACAGGATGATCCGCTCACACAAAAGTAACAGACTACTCCTTCACTTTAGAACAGCTGCATCATGGGAAATGTAGGATCCAGGGTTATAGGACAGAAAGTCAGAGTATGTCACTTCAGGTGTGTGTGTGTGTGTGTGTGTGTGTGTGTGTGTGTGTGTGTGTGTGTGTGTGTGTGTGTGTGTGTGTGTGTGTGTGTGTGTGTGTGTGTGTGTGTGTGTGTGTGTGTGTGTGTGTGTGTGTGTGTGTGTGTGTGTGTAGACGCTGCAGACGACATCAACAGAATCGCCTCGTCTCTCTACACGTTAGGAACGCAGGACTCCACGGACCTCTGCAAGTACGAGTGCTGCCCGCTTTGATGTGCTGATGTCACAACATGCTGACATCACTTCCTCCTGTTCACCTGTTTCCTGTTTTTTCCCTTTCAGGTTCTTCCTGAAGGTGTCGGAGCTGTTTGAGAAAACGAGGGTACGTTCCTCGTCACATTGCATCGCTATCATTCTATGGCTCTCTGTACACACACCAGACTACATTCACTAAAACAGGATTTTAGAGCTGCTGCTCCATCAGTCAGAGTGTCTGAGTGACAGTTCGGGCTCAAACTAACCCTTGATGACCTACCGGTTGTTTGTGCGCTTCAATGTCTTGTTTCTGTCCGTCTTTGTTTCCAGAAAATTGAAGCTCGAGTTGCAGCAGATGAGGACCTGAAGCTGGCCGACCTGCTCAAATATTACCTGAGAGAGTCGCAGGCTGCAAAGGTGTGAGTGCCCCCGCTTCACAGTCCGCCAGGGCCTTATTTTTATCACTGATAAAACTGCCGATGATTTTCTGTCTGTGAAACATCGGAATGGAGCCCAGCGCGACCTCATCACCCCCAAAAATACTCACACACCCAAAAACAGCAAATATTCACATTTAAGAACTGTTGATCGACTGCTCACCTCTGGGTGGTCTGTCTGTCTGACTTCCTGTCTGTCTGACTTCCTGTCTGACTGACTTCTCATGTCAGACTTGTAGTTTTGTGACAGAGCGTCTGTTCGGGACTATTTCCTGCGGCGGATGGATCCGTCTGTGGTGCTGTAGTGGTTGTTTGTGGCAGCACAACTGTGTGTGTGTGTGTGTGCACGCCTTAAAGTCCAGTTGAACCTGTCTGACGGTGCCGCCCCCCCCCCCGCAGGACCTGCTGTACCGGAGGAGCCGGGCTCTGGTGGACTACGAGAACGCCAACAAGGCTCTGGACAAAGCTCGCGCCAAGAACAGGGACGTCCTGCAGGCGGAGACGAGCCAGCAGCTCTGCTGCCACAAGTTCGAGAAGATCTCTGACTCCGCCAAGCAAGGTCAGCCCCCCCCCAAATTACCCCCGGTCCTTGTTTCTCCTCCTGATCCTGACCCAACTGTTGGATACAGTGCTGTGGGGGGGTTGGCCCGGGGTGGGACTAATGTGGATTCTCTTCTGAACGCAGAGCTCATCGACTTCAAGACGAGGCGGGTGGCGGCTTTCAGGAAGAACCTGGTGGAGCTGGCAGAGCTGGAGCTTAAACACGCCAAGGTAACGCGCTGCTAGCATGCTGCTAACCTGCAGCTAACACACTGCTAGCATGCATGCTTCTAATGCTGCTAACCTGCAGCTAACACACTGCTAGCATGCATGCTTCTAATGCTGCTAACATGCTACTGACACGCTGCTAACATGCTTCTAATGCTGCTAACATGCTATTGACACGCTGCTAACATGCTTCTAATGCTGCTAACATGCTACTGACACGCTGCTAACAGGCTACTGACACGCTGCTAACATGCTACTGACACACTGCTAACATGCTACTGACACACTGCTAACATGCTACTTGCTAGTCCTTCAGTAACTTCAGCTCTTGTTGGATCAGAACATGAACGTCTGCTGTCTGAACACTGATCAGTTCTCACCTGTCTCCCCCCCTGCAGGGGAACCTCCAGCTGCTGCAGAGCTGTCTGGGCGTCCTGAAAGGTAACACTTAACAGTGTGACCCGCCCACACCCAGCTGGCCACGCCCACTTTGGGGGCGGAGCCTGGACGGACAGCGACCATGAGATCTCTGGACCAGAGAGAGAGAGAGAGAGAGCAGAGGGTTAAAGACAGGAAGTCTGTGGTCTTCATCACCAACCAAACGCCGTCCTCCTCATCTTCATCATCCTCCCCCTCTCTTCCTCCTGATCCTCTCCCTCTCTCTCCAGCAGCACCTGGACCACCTGGACTGGTTCTGCTGGTCAGTAGTCAGGATCGAGTTTAGGTGGATCAGTCCGGTCCAGGTTCTGGCGTCTGTCCCGTTTGGTTCTGACTCTTCTGTTGCTGCTCCAGCCTTCATCAGTGCGTCACTCTGTCCTCATCTTCCTCACCTTCCTCTTCTGTTGTCTTATTTTGGCGGGGTGTGTGTGTGTGTGTGGCGGTGAACTTCCTGTGCTGCTGTTCTCGGTTCTGTTCTTCTTAAAGTGACGTCACTAAATCAGCCTTGTATGTTGGTATCGGTTAACTAATGAACGCTAATCTTCATCCTCCTCCTCATCACTGCCGTAGCCTGCCGGGTCCGCCATGCGGCGGCCGGCGGTGGAGCTTCAGTGTGTTCGCCTTAACGTCGCCCAGTCGCTCCGTTTGATTCATCGTAACGTGAAAAACCGACAGAATGAAGCCGTTCGTGCTCCCGTAGTTCTAAAGTGCACTGATCACGAATGTTTCTCACTCTGACGTGACCAAAGCTTCCGGTTCTGACCCAAGATGGAGACGAAGAGTAAAACCATGATGATGATGATGCTGATGATGATGATGATGATGATGATGAAACTCACAACATTTTAGTTGTTTAAGCCTCAGCAGGTCTGTATAATCCACCCTGGTCATTCTGAGACTGAATAAAACTTTACAGACACTTTTCTTAAACTGGTCTGTGTCAAAGCTTCACTGGGAGCGCTCTGATTGGACGGGAGGGGTGGAGGGGCGGGGTCAGTCTGTGTGATGTGTGAGTGAGTCTATGGAGCCGATGATCAATATTTCTAATCAATATGAGCACATTGCTGAGACAGTCTGAAGGTTGATATATAGAGAATTAATTTATGCCTTCAGTGTAAATGAAATGATCTTTATTGAGGTTTGTTCCCATGATGCTTTGGGGGACAAACAGGAAGTCTGGTTTCTGAGCTGATTTCTGGAGGGACGTCACAGATGATGACGTCTTCTGGAGGAGGAAGTGACTGAAGGATTCAACAGGAGCTCCGTGTCTGTGGGGTCAAGGTTCACAGTGAGGAGGGAGTGGGTCACGTGACGAGGAGGGAGTGGGTCACGTGACGAGGAGGGAGTGGGTCACGTGACGAAGACAAATATAGCCTACATTACATTCTGGACCCTTTCGGGGTCAGTTAGGCATTTGTTATATCAACATTCTTCAATACAGTTCTGTGTGGATCTAAAAGGAACAAAACTCAGAACAGGAAGAGGAAGCTTGTGAAATAAAACTTTATTAAGACAAATGATCAGGCAGCAGCTCTGAAACAGGCTGGATTCACAGGAACTAAGGTGAAGACATCAGTGAACTATGTACAAGTTTGTCAAACCTTAATTTAAACGTTGAAATTTTCTTGAAGTTCGTATAAAATCCAGTGAAATTGGGCGAAAGATCCAGTTTCCTTGTTTCCGCCTTTTTTCGGTTGTGTCACGTGTCACCGCAGTTTCCCGTGATGTCACTGCAACGTCACTCTTGCTGCGGCGGCAGAGAGCACGCGCAGTGCGGAACGACTCTTCTTCTGTGGTGTGAATGTCCACAGCTGCGTTAAGTTCCAAGGCGGAAACAGGAAGCCGTACAGGTAATGAACTTTCCTTCACAGTAAAAGCACGTTTGTTTACATGCAAATATTAGCTGAGACAGAAATGAGCCGCACTGCGTCATCAGAGATGTTCTGACCAGGAAGAGTTTCCACTTCGGTGTTTAACAGATTGGTGCTGCTGCCACGTGGGGCGGCCGTGTGAACTGTTTGGATGTTAAGATAAAAGTGACTTGTGCAGAAATCTGACTGAAGAAAATGTCTTACTGATATTTACTGTTCTGTCCATGTGCTCCTTCTATTTTCATTGTTCACAGCATCTTTTTCTGCTGCTGTGGACGTGTTTCTGTGGAACGAACAGTCAGTCACGCGCGACATAAACTCACCACTGGGTCCCTTTAGTGTTTTTTTCTGGAGCTTTTGATCACATGGCTGTCATTTGTTTTGACCACAACCTTTAGTTTATGGTGCAGGAAAACAAAACACTGTTAATGAGCACCAGTGCTTATTGGACTAATCACTGATTATTCTTAGGCCTTAACTGAGAGAGACAACGTGTGTGGAGTTGATTCTTATTTGGATCAGCAGTGTTTGGACACACAACAATAAAACTGTTGGAAACACCAGTGACCTGATCAGATGTCAGAGGACAAACTGTACAGTGATGTGGCACAGCTGTAGCTATGGCAACTGGGCTCACTCTGTGTGCTGATGAGAACCATGTGAGGTGATAGAAAGGGCCGGAAAAGCTGCTTAAAGGACCGTGTGGTGAGACTCTGTCACCTGCGTTTTCCCATAGTGAACAGTTTAAAATCACCACCGAGGCTTTTATTGTGAAGGCGATGAGCGGAAGCTCGTGTGTGGCCGCGCACAGTGACAGTGAGTGAAGAAGTGCAGGAGCAGCGGGCAGAAAGCTGTGCACTGGACCCAGACTCTGAGTGAAAATGAGCTCCATCGGGACCGGGGTGAGTGTTTCTCTGAGCGGCCTCAGTCTGGCTCTGCGGCTCCGCAGTTCGGTTCCGTTTGCAGGCGGAGAATCGACATTTTAGCGGGAACAGCTTCTATCAGAGGAGCCTGTAGCTGCTAGCTAGTTAGCGTGTTAGCCTGCTGAGTCACAACGAGGCCTGCTAGCCGAAGCTAAACCGAAATTGAAAG
>NC_092024.1:25463341-25495841 GCF_042242105.1 Pempheris klunzingeri | reverse complement strand
GTTGGTTTGGTTGATGAGTTTCACACTAATTCTGTGTGTAAACACTGAAAGTTACAGGTTTGTTTTTAACATCTTTCACTAAAAACTGGTGATGACCTCAGGAAGGAAACTAAACCTGAAGCCACTGATGTTTGTGTTGGGATTAGATTACTGGTTTCTAGACCAGTTCAGGTTTGAGATGTAGTCACTTCCTGTTTTAGTAACTGATCAGAAAACAGGAAGTAAACAGTATTTTGAGAACAGGAGGGAACAGATTCTTAGTACATTAATTTTTCATGTAAGTACTGAGAGTTTAGTGGCTAAGAGCGCCCCCTGACGGCTACAGGTGTGTTCTGATGTTTACTTAGAAAACATATGAACTTGTTGACACTCAAACTGATCATTTTTCTAATTCTAAATTTACTTAATTTTTTTCTCCCTTTGTGCCCACAAGACTCCATTGACTAAAACAGGGATTTTACTCACAGCACACAGGAGCTGCTGGTCTGCTGCTGCCTCCTTCAGTTAGTGTGTCGGTGTTGTTGTGTGACTTTGGTGTTTAAGAGGATTAGCTTAGCTCCAACGTGGTATCTGTTTCACCGACAATTACACAAACAACCTAACCGATGGAGGCAGTGGTAGACTGTCACCCACCATGTAAAATGACTGTTTTCGTCAATGGAGTCTGGTGTGTATGAAGAGAGCTGGACCAACAAGACATTTTGTACCTACCAGTCATTTAGACACCAGAATATTTACAGGAGCAGGTTTAAACAGTGCGGAGTTCTCCTTTAATGAGCTCTAACGACTCTCTGCTGTCTGTCAGAATCTACATCGTTCACGACGAGGTGAAGGACAAAGCGTTTGAGCTGGAGCTCAGCTGGGTCGGAGAAGGTAAGAACCCAACCAATCAGCACTCTGCTTTTCTTCTTCTGCTGTTGTCTCTGCTCTACTTCCTGTTTCACCTGCTCACAAACCAACTGGCTCGGTTGTTCACGGGATGATGAGTCTGGAAGGTTTCGCTCACTGGCTGAGCTCCTGTGATGTCACATCTTTGGCTGTCTGACCAATCACTGAGCTCCACAAGTCACCACACACACACACACACACACACACACACACACACACACACACACACACACACTCTCTTTTCCTACTGATCAGACGACAGCAAGGACCCAGCCTGACAACACCTGAGCAGGTAGACACTGTTCATCACAGCCAGGAAGCTCTGCCTCCTCCCGCTGAGGCTGGGTTGCCATGGCAACACGTCTGACTCACCTGTGTGTCTCCTTTCTCAGTGACAAACGGGCGACACATGTTGGTACCCAAAGACGTCCGAGAGGAGGCTGAGAAATACGCCAAGGTGACTCTCTCTGTCTCTCTCTCTCTCTCTCTCTCTCTCTCTCTCTCTGTCTCTCTGTCTCTCTCTCTGTCTCTCTCTCTGTCTCTCTCTCTGTCTCTCTCTCTCTCTCTCTCTCTCTCTCTCTCTCTCTGTCTCTCTGTCTCTCTCTCTGTCTCTCTCTCTGTCTCTCTCTCTCTCTGTCTCTCTCTCTCTCTGTCTCTCTCTCTCTCTCTCTGTCTCACTCTCTCTCTCCTCACACTCACACTCACACTCACAGACACACACAGCCTCAGTCTGACCCTGGTGTGTGTGTGTGTTCCAGGACTCTCTGGAGGAGGAGGATGACTCTGATGAAGACAACATGTAGTCTCTCAGCCCCCCCCCCCCTGTTTTTTATGTTTTGTAGCTCCTGACTGTTGTTGTTGTTTTTGGTTTGAAAATAAAACCAGTTGAAGAAAAAGTTGTTTGTGATTCTTCAGTGAAGCCATGATGACCATCAGGGGCCAGCAAGACACAGTCACTCAGTTCAGACTGTGTGTGTGTGACAGTGTGACAGTGTGACTGTGTGTGACAGTGTGACTGTGTGTATGTGACAGTGTGACTGTGTGTGACAGTGTGACTGTGACATCACGGCTCCCTCCTGCAGTTTAACCTCCACTTTCTCACACCGGAAGAGGACATTTATGGCTCTGTCGTCACTCTCTTCCTGTTACGTAAAGGCGCCGGTGGCCCCGCCCACTCGGGCTCTTTACAAACGGCGCCACAAACAGCCTGTCCTCGAGCTAAACCGACGGCGTTTCCCGTGATCCTCCTCTTCGGTGTGTGTTTACTGTCTGACCTCCGTCCTCAGGCTTCTCTCGGGCTCTTCCCTGTTTGTGCTGTCAAAAGTTCAGTGGAGGGTTTGTTGTGGAGTCAGGTCCAGCCCAGTCCCTCATACGTGACGTTGTCTCACTTGGAAACCGCATCGTCAAACTTCATTTAAAAAAGCCTTCACTAAGTATTTACAGAGGCCATCAGCGAGTTATTGGCGTGACAGAACAAAAATGAGACCATTTAATGAAGTCATAATAACGCCTCTTAGGTTCGGCATGATTGTCCCTCAGCAAGCATCGCGTATATAAAGACAGACTGAACTTTAGTGCAGTATTTCAGCTCTCTTTCCGGTGAGGCAGGTTCAGCTGCGTTCGCAGCGATCGGTGGTAAAGCACGAGACCCGGTGTGCTTGTTATGATTTTGAGTAAATCAACGGGTTCTTTGTGAGCTGTTATGTCATAATGTCTAATAGTTTCTTAAGTGGGTCGCGTTTTCGGCCTCCACTTACACAGCCTTGTCGGTAAACAAGTCAATACTATTAAATATTAAGATTTTTGAATGGGGTTTGGTGTGAAGAGCTCCAGCACGTATCGGGGCGGGGCTTCCTACAGTGTCGGTACAGACAAGGAAGTCCGCTCAGCCAATAGCAGCGCGGCACTGCCGAGAACAAAGTGCGCGAGGCCAATGGTGATGTCCACTGGCGGGTTTTTCTTCTGAACTCACCTCTGATTGGACAATCACCCAGCAGATGCCGTCATTTCCCTGGTGGCGCCGCGTTTGTATCGACCAACAGAGACGCCAGAAGCGGTATGTCCTATCAAAACCGAGGAATCGTTTGACCAATCGCATTTCTCCGTTACCACCACCGCTGTCACCGCAGCCAATCGCGTGTCAGGAAACAGAGCTCGGGGCTCAACAGCTTGTTGTTCGTGTATCGCTTTGCAAACCGAGCGAGAGGCGAAGCGGCCGCGGCGCGTATGTAAGTATAAAACCTCCTTATTCTGCTCCGAACCGGACTAGAACTTGTCACGGGTAAAACCTCCGGCGGGTCGGGGGCAGGGAGGCGGGCGGATGTCGCCAGAGAGGCCGGGAGGGTCCCGATAGGTCGCGGTTGTACCGAGCAGCCCGGACTGAATGGCAGCGGCAGTCGGCTTGTTTTTGCAGTGAAGAAATGTGAAGCTCCTGCGCCTCTTTGTGGAACAGCCGCTTATTAAATAAATAAATCCACAACAGTTTCGGTTCCGTCGAATGTCACCGAGTCCCGGCCGGTTCGTTACAAACTTAGTTCAGCCTGAAAACGGAGCTAATGTGGCCGCTGGTGGAGCCGCTCCGCTGCTACCGCACGGTTTAAATCGCCATATGATCCTCAAACTAGCTAGTTGAGTCGCTAGTTAGCCAACTAGCTAAATTTAGCCGAGCACCGCTCGGGGCTCACTCTCCCCGCGGCGAACCGCCGTTGTTTGGACTTTGTCCGTGTTGGGACTCGGCGGCGTGTGGCCGGGTGTCTCCCCCAGCAGCAGGTCGCTAGCAGGCGGCGGTGTGGGGGGGTAAAGTTAGCTGAGCTAGCAGAGCTGACATGGCGAGCTGTGATGGCGACGTGACTCAGAGCGAGCGGAGCGGGAAGGACCGCGCTGCTCGTCCGGATCCGCAGCCGCCCGAGGTCCGCCTCAGACCCGCTGAAACCGAACCTCCAGCCCGCTGAGAGCCAGGCTCCAGCTGAGTAAACGGTGCTAGCTAAGTTAGTGTTAGCTGTTTGTGCCACATATTGATGTGATCTGGGGGGGGGGGGGGGGGGGGGGGCTAACCGAAGTGAGTGGCTAGTCAGTTAGCTTAGCATGAATGAACCCCCCGAGGACAGTTTGACACCCTGTCCTCTGATGTGTGACCACTTTAACCACCAGCCGTCCTGTTTGTGTCTTTCAGTGATCCGGATCTTTCGAGCTGGACTTCCTCAAATAACCGGAAGATGAAGGTGAGCTCCGTGTGCGCAGACTGGGCTCTGATGGTCCTGGACCAGCTCAGACACTCGTCCGTGCCCAGCCAGCGTTACACTGCTCAGTCTGGTGTTCATCACACTCAGAATCCTCTCACCAGGAGTTTATTAACCTGTTTGTTATCTGCCAGCAGCTGCTCTAAAGGGCCACTGCTGTTTCTACCCCTGGGTCCACATCCTGGTGTCTGTAGTAAAAGTGTTGGAACTGGTCCAGGAGATCACCTCAGCCAGCAGCCACCAAACAGGCTGCAATGTGAGATATGATGGTTTAACCACAAACAGCCATTCTTCTCCAACCCATCAGACTGAATACTGTGTTGGATCCAAACTGACCCTTTAAAAAAACCACACACACACTGACTGATGGAGCAGCAGCTCTAAAATCCCTGTTTTAGTGAATGTAGTCTGGTGTGTGTGCTGTTTGTGGTTAAACCAAAAGGATCTTCCAGGTCTCTCTCTGTAGGGATCCTTTCCATGATGCTGTCACACACTTAGAATAACACTCTGAGCCTGTCAGTGGATCAAACAAGCTCTTTTAGTGGACCTACTGTGATCAGGTGCAGTTGTCCCAAAGGATCACGTTGCAGCCATTGCAGCCCGTTTGGTGTCTGCTGGCTGAGGTGATCTACTGGACCAGTTCCAACACTTTTACTACCCACCAGTCACTCAGACACCAGGATGTGGACAGAGAGGATCATGGGTAGAAACAGTGGAGTGACTCTTACTAACTTGTTAATCATTTCATCAAGAACAGTGAGCTTCTCTGTAAAAACACAGACTCTTCAGATGAACTGATAATGAAAATTGATGTGAAGCTTCCCAAAAGTACATTTAGTCCCACTTGATCCGACCCTGCCCCCCCCCCCATGTCCTCATCAGCTTGTGACCTTTAAACTGGAGACGCTTCTCTTTCACACTGCTGGAAACTTGTTTCTCTACTGAAACATGTCAGATGTCATGTGACCTGACAGTGAGGGACCATGGGTAACTGTCTGCAGGTGTACATCAGTTTAACCTCAAACTAACTACTTCAGTTCAGGGAAGTGATCTTCACAGTTGGACCTCAGCAGCGTTAGCTGGCCTGCTGTCACCAGGCTAACGCTAGCTGCTAAAGCTAGCAGCTAACTATGATGAGGGCTGTGAAATGAGAGCAGCAGTCCATAAATGACCAATGTGCAGTTCCTCAGCTGTGTACTGCAGTGCATGTTGGGAGTGTGAGTGTGTCTTGGTGTTACTGAGTGTGTGTGTGTGTGTGTGTTCCAGGCAGCAGACGAGCCTGCCTACCTGACAGTGGGGACTGATGTCAGTGCCAAATACAGAGGAGCCTTCTGCGAGGCCAAGATCAAGACGGTGAAGCGCATGGTGAAGGTCAAGGTAAGACCAGCAGCAAGTCCAGGGCTGCACCTGAGCGCACTCACTGAGGCTCCCACACGTCCACTCAGTGTCATGGTCAGAGGGACGGAGCGTCCTCAGCAGGCCTCCGGCTCATCAGATAGAACGTCTGCAATATAGACAGTGACTTCCCGTACCCGTGTCAGGAGACCACGCCCACTCAGCAGACAGGAAGCGGAGACCAGTTCAGACCTGACACCCTGTAGTGACACATCTGTTGTAATAGAAGATCTCGTTCATTCGACAGTCTGTGGATTCAGAATCGGGAAGAAGTCGAGGCATTCTCGCGTGAACTGTGTGTGTGTGTTCCCTCCACTGAAGCCGTGTTCAGACGACCCTGAGGGGATCTGATCGGCTCCTGATTGGTGGAAATGGCAGAACCTGAAACGTGTCACATGAGCGAGTGTGTTGCTGAGGACGCTCCTCTGAGCTCACACTGGTCCTTCAGAGACTGTGCAGCTCTTCGTTTGTCCTGGTGTCTCCTTTAGTGACCGCCCACCTTCATCCCAGAAAAAGGGGGGGGCCTTCAGTATCACTGACGATCATTGATCATTGAAGTCCGTTCAGAGTTGACTTCGAACCCACGTGGGCCGCTGCTGGAGCGGATGTACTGTGGAAGGTTTTTGCTATTTGTCCTCCTCCAGCTTTGGCCCCTCATGGCCACCGTAGCGGCCGTGTGGACGGCGTAGAGCAGCTAGCTGGTTGCTAACCTGCTAACAGTCCAGGGTGTGTGGTCTACTTCCCCCACGACTAACCCCTCCTCTCCAGGGCGCCGTTGACCTCCAGTGTTTCAGAGTCTGGCTCCATGTTTTCATCACACATTCAGCATGTGAACAGCAGGAAGGACGAAGACTGTGGAACATGTTGCTGGTGAAGAACTAAGCAGCAGGTTCAGCAGACAGCTGACCAGTATCAGGAAGGTTCTCCACCCCCCTGGACGGAGGTTCTCTTAGCCTGAAATCTAATGAAAAGTTGAACTTAATCTGCTGGTACATGTGGAGCCTTCACCCCCCTGGTGTGTGTGTGTGTGTCTGCAGGTGACTCTGAAAGGGGAGAGCACGTCCCAGGTGGTGCAGGACGACCAGGTTAAAGGACCGCTGAGGGTAAGAGCACCATGATGATGATGATGATGATGATGATGATGATGAGTCCCTGTCCCTTAAAGAGAGACACAGCTGAGCGTCCTGTTGTGTCCGTCCCTCAGGTGGGCTCCACCGTGGAGGTGAGGACTAACGAGGGTCTGTCCAGCGAGGCCATCATCAGTAAGCTGACGGACGCCAGCCTCTACACCGTGGGTGAGTGTCTCCTCCACGCCAACGCTGTCAGCTGTCAGCTGTCAGCTGTCATGGCGGTTTGGTTTTTACACGGTTAGCCACCGTGAGCTCAAAGTCTGATCACATGACCCCCTCTACCACTAGAAACTCTGTGAAATGACCCTTTAAAGGCAACAGAATCTGCTCAGTTTTCAAAATAAAAGCTAACATGCTAACTTAGCTAACATGCTAAGTTTACTGTCAGCGCTCACTGCAGCCAATCAGCTCCTGCTCCTCCTCTTCCTCTGCTGTTGGGTTTTATTTCAGAGAGGAAAAGAATTGAAACAAACTGTACTTCCTGAGTGAGGGGTTAGTCCCGCCCCCTTGCTCTGATTGGCAGGTTTCACCGGTCAAAGTGTAATGTGTGTGTGTGTGTGTGTGTGTGTGTGTGTGTTGCAGTGTTTGATGACGGCGATGAGAAGACTCTCCGTCGTACGTCCCTGTGTCTGAAGGGAGAGAGACACTTTGCAGAGAGCGAGGTGAGTGTTACTCAGGAGGGACTACTTCTCAGGCCTGTATCCTTCCACCAGAGTTAGTGAGCCGTGTCCCTCCACTAACATGCCCCCCCACCCCCCCAGACGCTGGACCAGCTGCCACTGACGAACCCGGAGCACTTCGGCACTCCGGTCATCGGAAAGAAGTCAAACCGTGGCGGGCGGCGCTCGTCCCAGGCTGTGTGAGTTTCCCGTCGCTCAACTTTATTGACCATGATGTGGACAGACAGACAGAGGGGGGGGTCTGGGGGACCAGATGTGGGTCCACCCTCACCTCCCAACATGAAGACCCGCTGGTCCCATGGAGCCACTTCCTGTCTCACCCGTCTGTCTGTCTGCCCGTCTCAGGGCCGATGAGGAGAACGAGTCTTCGTCCAGTGAGGACGAGGAGGACGACAGGCGAAGGCTCAATGATGAGCTGCTGGGGAAAGTCTGCAGCATCGAGGACGAGGAGGAACCCAGCAGCTGGTACCTGGCTCTGGTAAACACACACCTGACACACACACCTGAGGCACTGAGACCTACGGATACACACACGGTCAGGGACACACACACACATACATGACAACAGAACAATACGGATTGTGAGGTGGTGTGATTGGCTGTGTGGTGTGTGTGTGTGTCCAGGTGGTGTCTCCCAGCTGTAACGAGGAGCTGGTGGTGAAGAAGGACCAGTGTCTGGTCAGAGCCTTCAGCGACTCCAAGTTGTGAGTTCACGTCGATTTCCTCAGTATTGATCTGTGATCAGTGACCGATCAGCTGTGTCTCACGTTTCCCGCTTCCTGTTTCCTGCAGCTACACAGTGGCGAGGAGACACGTCCACACCGCCAACACCCTCGGCAACGCCAAGTCTGAGTTCTCCAACAGGAGAGGTGAGACACTCCCACAATGCACCAGGGCCCCCACTCACCCGTCACAGCTTAACGTGTTTCTCCTGCAAATGTTTAACTCGTTCTTCTTCTTTCCTCCTCCTGCTGCAGGCTTTGAGGCAGCCCAGGTGTTCCTGAGGAGCAGGGAGGTTCCAGAGGTGTGGAAGATGGACCTGAGTCAGATCCTGGACTCGTCCTCTAGTGACGATGAGGATGATGAAGAAGAGAAGGAGAGCGATGAAGACGAAGAGGACGACGAAGACGTCAAGAAAAAGAAGAAACGTATAAAAGAGGAGGTGAGTGTGACACCAGGTGACACCAGGTGACACCAGGTGCTGGGGGGTCGGACACTCACCTGTCCTGTCTTTGTGTCCATCCAGCCAGAGGAGGAGCCGGATCCAGAGGAGAGAGACCACTTCCTGCAGCAGCTCTACAAGTTCATGGAGGACAGAGGTCAGTCTGGTTACTCTGGCTGGTTAGACTGGTTACACTGACTGGTTACTCTGGCTGGTTAGACTGGTTACACTGACTGGTTACTCTGGCTGGTCAGACTGGTAACACTGACCAGTTACTCTGGTTGGTCAGACTGGTTACTCTGGCTGGTTAGACTGGTTACTCTGACTGGTTACTCTGGTTGGTCAGACTGGTTACTCTGACTGGTTACTCTGGTTGGTCAGACTGGTTACTCTGGCTGGTTAGACTGGTTACTCTGACCGGTTACTCTGGCTGGTCAGACTGGTTACCCTGGTTGGTCAGACCGGTTACTCTGACTGGTTACACTGACTGGTTAGACCGGTTACTCTGGTTGGTCAGACTGGTTACTCTGACTGGTTACACTGACTGGTTAGACTGGTTACACTGACTGGTTACTCTGGTTGGTCAGACTGGTTACTCTGGCTGGTCAGACCGGTTACTCTGGCTGGTCAGACTGGTTACTCTGGTTGGTTAGACTGGTTACACTGACTGGTTAGACTGGTTACTCTGGTTGGTCAGACCGGTTACACTGGTTGGTCAGACCGGTTACTCTGGCTGGTCAGACCGGTTAGACTGGTTACACTGACTGGTTACTCTGGCTGGTCAGACTGGTTACTCTGGTTGGTTAGACTGGTTACACTGACTGGTTAGACTGGTTACACTGGCTGGTCAGACCGGTTACTCTGGTTGGTTAGACTGGTTACACTGACTGGTTACTCTGGTTGGTCAGACTGGTTGGTCATACTGGTTACACTGACTGGTTACTCTGGTTGGTCAGACTGGTTGGTCATACTGGTTACACTGGTTGGTCAGACCGGTTACTCTGGCTGGTCAGACCGGTTACTCTGGTTGGTCAGACTGGTTACACTGACTGGTTAGACTGGTTACACTGACTGGTTAGACTGGTTACTCTGGTTGGTCAGACTGGTTACACTGACTGGTCAGACCGGTTACACTGACTGGTTAGACCGGTTATTCTTGCTGGTCAGACTGGTTACACTGACTGGTTAGACTGGTTACTCTGGTTGGTCAGACTGGTTACTCTGGTTGGTCAGACTGGTTACACTGACTGGTCAGACCGCTTACACTGACTGGTTAGACCGGTTATTCTTGCTGGTCAGACTGGTTACACTGACTGGTTAGACCGGTTACTCTGGTTGGTCAGACTGGTTACTCTGGTTGGTTAGACTGGTTACTCTGGTTGGTTAGACTGGTTAACCCTGACCCTGAAGGCAGCAGTAGACCAGCTCCTGTGGCCTGTGTGGTAGAATTACTGTTTTTGTGAATGGAGTCTGGTTGGTTTATGGGGGTACAATGGTCTTAACTGACTGCATGACTAGTCCTAACAGAGGTAAAGTAGGGGACGTTTCTCATGTATTGATTTGTGATTGGAAGACTCTGCTGGTGTGTTCTAACATTACTGGTGTCTGTGTGTCCGTCAGGGACTCCCATCAACAAGCCTCCAGTGTTGGGTTATAAGGACCTGAACCTGTTCAAGCTCTTCAGACTGGTCTATCACCTGGGAGGCTGCCACAAGGTGAGGTCTGCCTGCCTGTCTGCCTGTCTGCCTGCCTGCCTGCATGCCTGTCTGCCTGTCTGCCTGCCTGTCTGCCAGACTGCTACATATGACCCCCCCCTTG
This sequence comes from Pempheris klunzingeri, assembly GCF_042242105.1. Taxonomy (NCBI): domain Eukaryota; kingdom Metazoa; phylum Chordata; class Actinopteri; order Acropomatiformes; family Pempheridae; genus Pempheris; species Pempheris klunzingeri. The sequence goes on along the minus strand of NC_092024.1, from coordinate 25,485,529 downwards.
TGTGTTGTAGATTGAGTCTGGGACCGTGTGGAAGCAGGTCTACATGGATCTGGGGATCCCCGTCCTGAACTCTGCTGCGTCCTACAACGTGAAGACGGCCTACAGGAAGTAAGAATACTGTGTTTGTAATAGGGGTCGATAATATAAGAGAATTGACAGATACTTTCTCTCTCTAAGAAGTCGTAGGTCCACACAGCATCACTGATAAATCACTGATATTTTTAAACACGCATTTTATCGGGGACCCACTGCGACCTGGAAGATCCTTTTGGTTTAACCACGAACAGCCGTTCTATGGCTCTCTGCACACACACCAGACTACATTCACTAAAACAGGGATTTTAGAGCTGCTGCTCCATCAGTGTGTGTGTGTGACTGAGACACTTTGGGCTTTGGTTACTTCAGATCCAAACACATTAACCATGAGTAATCTTTAATTACCTTCTGACTGGGTCCGTTCCCCATCAGCCCACTGGTGTGCTGACGGTGTTGTTTGTGCCATCAGGTACCTGTACGGCTTTGAGGAGTTCTGCCGCTCCGCCTGCATCACCTTCAGGACCATCCATCACAACAACCCCCGCCTTCCACCCACACTGGCCAATCAGAAGCAGACGGCGCCTATACAGCCCTCCACGCCACCGCTGAAGGCGGAGCCTGTCGATAACAAGAGGGAGGAGGTGGGGTCAGAGAGCGAGAGTGACAAGGAGGAAGTGAAGGAGCGACAGACGTCCCCGAGGGTGAGACATCTAAAAAATGTTAACCTGATGTTTTTAGCCCGTTAAAGTGTTTACTGTATTTAAAATGTGTTCACTGCTTTAGCTTGCTGTCAGACACACCTGTCTCTTCTGTTAGCGCCCTCCTGTCAAAGCTGCCAGACTTCATTGACAAACATGGTAGTTTTAGTTAAGCTAAGTCTTTAAAACACCAAACTAGCTACCTGATGGAGGCAGCAGCAGATCAGCAGCTCCTGTGTTCTGAGAGCTAAAACGACCGTTTCTGTGAATGGAGTCTGGTGGCTTTGAAGAGAGAAGGAAAAGAGGGCAGCAGGACTGTTGAGGAAATATTCTGAATGTAGTTTAAATAGTTTTGTGTGTTTAGGGGAGGAGGAGGTGTGTGGGGAGTCAGGTGAAGGCAGAGAGGGAGTCCTCCTCTGGGCCAGAGAAGACAGGAGGAGGAGGAGATATCTGCGAGGAGCAGAGGGAGGTGAGGAGACGCAGCAACAGAAGAATGGATGACTCGGAGAGAGGCTCTGAGGATGACGAGGATGACGAGGATGATGAGGAGGAGGAGGAGGAGGAAGAGGAGGAAGAAGAGGTAGAGAGGAGGAGAGGAGACAGGTGAGACTGAAACGTCTACACACACGTGTGAAAATCTCCCGTTGGTTCATTATGTGGCCGTCAGGACTGATCTTCAGGTTAAAGGGACAGTCCGTGTCAGGAGGGTGCTGTGCTTCCTTCAGCACACCTGAAAACATCAACATCGCTTTAAGTGGACGCTGCATTTAGAATATTCTCACTAGCTTTGAGCATCAAACAGCTCTTTCTGATGGGGAGCTGGAGCTCTATCGCTCTCTTCAAAGCCTCCAGACTCCATCACTGTTCCTGAGCTCCCACCGCCCTGATCGTGAGGGGACATGTTGGATCCAAATGGACCTGATGGAGGCGGTGAAAGGAGTCTGCTGGCTTTGAAGCAGGTGATTTAATGTATTCATGGTGAAAGGGACTCTCGCCTGCTTGTTCAAACTGGGGGGGCGTGCCAACCCCCACCTGCTGTAGGTAGCACACTGACTGTACCTGAAGCTGTCAGGACAAAACTCAGCTCTCTGTGTGTGTGTGTGTGTGTGTGTGTGTGTGTGTGTGTGTGTGTGTGTGTGTGTGTGTGTGTGTCTGTGTGTGTCTGTGTGTGTCTGTGTGTGTCTGTGTGTGTCTGTGTGTGTGTCTGTGTGTGTGTCTGTGTGTGTCTCTGTGTGTGTCTCTGTGTGTGTCTGTGTGTGTCTCTGTGTGTGTCTCTGTGTGTGTCTCTGTGTGTCTCTGTGTGTGTCTGTGTGTGTCTCTGTGTGTGTCTCTGTGTGTGTCTCTGTGTGTCTCTGTGTGTCTCTGTGTGTGTCTGTGTGTGTCTGTGTGTGTCTGTGTGTGTGTCTCTGTGTGTGTCTGTGTGTCTCTGTGTGTGTCTGTGTGTGTCTGTGTGTGTCTGTGTGTGTCTGTGTGTGTGTCTGTGTGTGTCTGTGTGTGTCTGTGTGTGTCTGTGTGTGTGTCTGTGTGTGTCTCTGTGTGTCTCTGTGTGTGTCTGTGTGTGTCTCTGTGTGTGTGTCTGTGTGTGTCTCTGTGTGTGTCTCTGTGTGTCTCTGTGTGTGTCTGTGTGTGTCTGTGTGTGTCTGTGTGTGTCTGTGTGTGTGTCTGTGTGTCTGTGTGTGTCTGTGTGTGTGTGTGTGTGTCTGTGTGTCTCTGTGTGTGTCTGTGTGTCTCTGTGTGTGTGTGTGTGTGTCTGTGTGTGTCTGTGTGTGTCTGTGTGTGTCTGTGTGTGTGTGTGTGTGTGTCTCTGTGTGTCTGTGTGTGTCTCTGTGTGTGTCTGTGTGTGTCTCTGTGTGTCTCTGTGTGTGTCTGTGTGTGTGTCTCTGTGTGTGTCTGTGTGTCTCTGTGTGTGTGTGTGTGTGTCTGTGTGTCTCTGTGTGTGTGTGTGTGTGTCTGTGTGTGTCTGTGTGTGTCTGTGTGTGTCTCTGTGTGTGTCTGTGTGTGTGTGTGTGTCTCTGTGTGTGTGTCTGTGTGTCTCTGTGTGTGTGTGTGTGTGTCTGTGTGTGTCTGTGTGTGTCTGTGTGTGTCTCTGTGTGTGTCTGTGTGTGTGTGTGTGTCTCTGTGTGTGTCTCTGTGTGTGTCTGTGTGTGTGTGTGTGTGTCTCTGTGTGTCTGTGTGTCTGTGTGTGTGTGTCTGTGTGTGTCTCTGTGTGTCAGGAGTGAGGGTGAGGAGGACGAGGACTCGTTGGCGGGGACGAAGGTCAGGGTGAAGTACGGCCGAGGGAAGACTCAGAAAATCTACGAGGCTCACATCAAGAAGACAGACGTGGACAATGGCGAGCAGTTCTACCTGGTCCACTACTACGGCTGGAACGTCAGGTGAGGAAGACGACGCTCTCCCAGTGTCTGAGGGGGGAGGGGGGAGTCCGTCCTAACGCAGGTGTGTGTGATCCACAGGTACGACGAGTGGGTGAAGGCCGACAGGATCATCTGGCCCGTGGAGAAGGGAACAAAGAAGAGACACAGGAAGAAGGTGAAGGTGAGCTCACAGGGTCAAGTGACCTCTTGGCTGTCTGACCGAAGCCAATCAGAGAGAGGGTGGGCGGGGCCTTGTGTGACATCATCGCCCAGGTATGTTAACCCTTATAGGCCGTCTTGGTTACCACCTTAAACGGTGTTGACCAGGCTGAGGGGGGGTCAGCAGCAGGTCTGTGTCTCCTTGGAGACGTTGCCTGTCGTCAGGGAGCCGCAGCAGCAGATTCGGATGGTGGACAACATGGCCGCCGCCGCCGGAGCACATTTGCCGCTGCGTGGCGTCCTGACGTCTCCGTCTGTCTCCTCAGAACAAAGAGAAGGACGAGTCGGAGAAGGACCGGGACAAAGATGACGACAAGACGCCGTCGGCGGTGGTGAAGCCTACGGGAGCAAAGCGAGGTCGTCCTCAGATCAGGACCACACCCACCGGATCAACGGGGCGCAGCGTGTCAAAGACCCCCAGCAGTGAGGGCCGGTCCAACGGCAAGAGCAGGACGGAAACACCGTCCACCATGGCCAACGGAGACAGTAAGAGACGCACTGAGCACGCTCACAACCCAGCTGTCAGCTGACGTGTGTGTGTGTGTGTGTGTGTGTGTGTGTCCGTGTGTGTGTGTCCATGTCCGTGTCCGTGTCCGTGTCCGTGTCCGTGTCCGTGTCCGTGTCCGTGTCCGTCCTCTGACGACATCTCCTCTGTGCAGACACTCCTCGTAGGAGAACCCGGAGAACGTCGGGCCTGTATGACTCGGACCGAGCATCCAATGGTGAGAACGACTCTACTTCCTGTTTCCTGTTTCCTGTCACCTGACCGTCTGACTGATCAATCTGTCTTCCTGCAGAGGAGTCTGGGAACTCATCAGAGGACAGCGAATCAGAAGACCTGCATGACAAAAAGCTGTCGCCGTGGCGAGGGAGGAGTGAAGCCCCTCCCTTCCAGGAGGAGCAGAGGCAGGAGCAGCAGAGGGGGGAGGAGCCAGAGGAGACGAGAGAGGACGGTGATGTCACAACCGCCGCTAACGGCGATAACATGGTCACCACAGTGGCAGTGGGTCAGCCGCCTGCCGCCACTGCACTGCCGTGTCCCAGCATGACTCAGGAAAAAACTGACAAACTCCTGAGCCAATCAGAGAAGGAGGCTGCAGAGCGGGGGGAGGAGCCTGTGGTGGAGACCGCCATGTTGCCCGTTCACCTGGAGAATAAAATGTCTCCGCTGCAGGAGTGCGTGTCCAAGACGGCGTCTGTCCAAGACAAAAACAAGATGTCTCCTGGACAGGAAGTGCTTACCAAGACGTCCCCCAGTAGGACGCCCCCCCTGCCCGACAAGATCAACAAAATGTCTCCCAACGCCACCACTGACAAACACAACCAGTCTCCAGAGAAGCCGCCGCAGGTGTCGTCACCTCAGCCCGCCCCCGCTGAGGATGACGACAGCAGGTCCACCCCTATGTCCTCCCCCAGGGTCAAAAGTCGCAGGGCTCCCGTCAGGGAGACGGGCTCTGAAACTCCCCCCAGAATCCCCCTCTGCACCCTTGCCCCCGCCGTCAGCCCCTCCCACATGGCGATGCTGGCGTCTCCTCCTCGCGGAGTCCTGAAAAGACAGGAGGAGCCCATGGTGGTCCTCCACTGCCTCCCCCCCCCGCGCCTCCCCCCAGAGTCTCCAGCTGACGACTCGGACACGGACTCTGCCACAGAGGAGGAGGGGGAGGGGGAGGAGGAGGTGGTGGGGGGGTCACCTGAGGGGAGGAACTCAACACTGAAACGCAAGGCGGCCGAGCAGAGGGCCGTGGACAAGAAGCCCCGCCCTGACAGGAGGCAGGAGGATGCGGCCTCCCCCAAAACTCCCCCCGCCCCGTCCAAGATGGCCACTGGAGCGTCACCCAAAACCCTTCCCTCCCCTCTGCTGAAGGGGGAGCCTGAGAGGAAGGGCGAGGGGGTGATGAAGGCAGAGGTGTGGCCCCGCCCAGTGGAAGAGACGTCAGGGGGGGGGTCAGAGGAGCGCCTGATGGGCGGTGCTGTGAAGCAGCCAGAGGTGCATGCTGGGACGCCTTCCCCTGCTCTGGAGGTGCCGGGCCCCGCCCCCACAGAGGAGGCGGAGCCCCAGATCGGCCCGGAGGCGCTCGTCTGCCACGAGGTGGACCTGGACGACCCCGACGAGAAGGAAAAGCCTTCCTCCTCCCCAGCGCCAGAGCACCTCCTCCTGATGATGAGGGAGCAGCAGCAAGCCCCGCCCCCCCTGCCTGCCCTCGTCCAGGCTTCCCTCCCCGCCCCCCCCCACCCGCCCCAGCCTCAGGTCAGGCCCTTTCTGCCCGCCGCTCCCGGCTCGGCCCCCTGCCCCGAGGACCTCCACCCTGCCAGGAGCGCCGTCGAGGAGGAGAGAGGAGCAGCGAGGGGGGAGCAGGATGGAGACTCCAGCCCTGGTTTTGATGGCAGCGCCTCCTCCTCCTCCACCTCCCTCCTGTGCCTGCAGGAGACCAAGGACAGAGGTGAGCCCACCTGTTAGCGCTGAGCTAACGCTACCACACATTCAGCCAGAGCAGGTAGACGGTCAGTGTGGATCGAACAGCTGAGGTTAACCCACGGTTAACCGCTGGGTTAACGCTGGGTTAACTGCTGAGTTAACTGCTGAGTTAACTGCTGGGTTAACTGCTGGGTTAACTGCTGGGTTAACTGCTGGGTTAATTGCTGGGTTAACCGCTGGGTTAATTGCTGGGTTAACCGCTGGGTTAATTGCTGGGTTAACGCTGGGTTAACTGCTGAGTTAACTGCTGAGTTAATTGCTGGGTTAACTGCTGGGTTAACTGCTGGGTTAACTGCTGGGTTAATTGCTGGGTTAACCGCTGGGTTAATTGCTGGGTTAACGCTGGGTTAACCGCTGGGTTAATTGCTGGGTTAATTGCTGGGTTAACTGCTGGGTTAATTGCTGGGTTAACTGCTGGGTTAACTGCTGGGTTAACTGCTGGGTTAATTGCTGGGTTAATTGCTGGGTTAATTGCTGGGTTAACTGCTGGGTTAACTGCTGGGTTAACTGCTGGGTTAACCGCTGGGTTAACCGCTGGGTTAACCGCTGGGTTAATTGCTGGGTTAACCGCTGGGTTAACCGCTGGGTTAACCGCTGGGTTAACCGCTGGGTTAATTGCTGGGTTAATTGCTGGGTTAACCGCTGGGTTAACCGCTGGGTTAACCGCTGGGTTAATTGCTGGGTTAACCGCTGGGTTAACCGCTGGGTTAATTGCTGGGTTAACCGCTGGGTTAATTGCTGGGTTAACCGCTGGGTTCCAGGAATCACCTGGCCTCCTGTAGGCGGCCCCAACTGAACAGAGGATCCTGATTGGTTGCTTGTTGTAGAGCGTAACCCGTGTCACCTTTGACCCCCCCAGGTCAGAAGAGGGTGATGGACTGCAGCTCAAGCCCGACAGCCAAGAAGCAAAAACGCAACCAGAAACGAATGCACACACCTGGGAAGGTGGACAAGAACGGAGCAGGTGAGCTGGAAGGGGGGGTCAGCTAAAGGGCCACTTACTGGAACTTTTTAGCTCGTCTCCTGGTCCTCACACCTTCTTCCATTCTGATGTCTCATTCATTTAATACATCTGAGGTCTGATGGCTGATTACTGACCCCCCCCCCCCCCCCCCCAGGTCAGAGCAGTGACAGTGAGGACCAGTCTCGAGTGTCTCAGAAGTCTCCGAAGTCTCGCTGTCCTGGTCTGTCGTCTCCGTCCTCCCACAAAGACAGACACAACTTCTCCCCCCAGAGGACGTACAAGTGGACCTTCCAGCTCGGTATACAACTTTATTTAAACGCGCTCACTGAACACGGGCCAGTCTAACTTTATTTAAACACGCTCACTGAACACGGGCCAGTCTAACTTTATTTAAACACGCTCACTGAACACGGGCCAGTCTAACTTTATTTAAACGCGCTCACTGAACACGGGCCAGTCTAACTTTATTTAAACACGCTCACTGAACACGGGCCAGTCTAACTTTATTTAAACGCGCTCACTGAACACGGGCCAGTCTAACTTTATTTAAACGCGCTCACTGAACACGGGCCAGTCTAACTTTATTTAAACGCGCTCACTGAACACGGGCCAGTCTAACTTTATTTAAACACGCTCAACTCTTATGGTCAGGTGTGATGTTACCTGTCATCTCTCCTCACCCCCCCAGATGAGCTGGACAGCATGTCGAGCACAGAGAGGATCTCCTTCCTGCAGGACAAGCTGCAGGAGATCAGGAAGTACTACATGACCTTGAAGTCGGAGGTGGCGTCCATCGACAGACGCAGGAAGAGGCTAAAAAAGAAGGAGAGAGAAGGTAGGAGCTGCACAGCATGCTGGGTAACCGCCAGAGACTTTAAACTACCCCGTCAGTACGTCCTGATGTGGAAAAATGTCTGTCTGCAAACAACCAACCATCGACCAGTCATCATCACCTTCCACCTCCCATGATGCAAAGCACTGCCCGCTGTATGAACACAGACGCTTAGGAAGATCTGTAAACATTCACCACGACTACAATCTGTTAAATGTCTGTCCAGGCTGTCGTTGGGCTGCTCTCTGGGCCCTTAGCCTGTTAGCATACTGATGGAATCCCCCATAGAGGTTAGCCTGTTAGCGTACTGATGGAATCCCCCCTAGAGGTTAGCCTGTTAGCTTACTGATGGAATCCCCCATAGAGGTTAGCCTGTTAGCTTACTGATGGAATCCCCCATAGAGGTTAGCCTGTTAGCTTATGATTTAAAGATGATTTTACTGCTTTCTAGCTTCTTAACTCCTCGTTAACGAACCCGTCTCTGTGTCTCTGTGTCTCAGTGTCCAACACGACGGCGTCCACCTCCTCTTCCTCGGACACCGGGATGAGTCCGTCCTCGGCGTCGCCCACTCAGAACACCGTTGCCGTGGAGTGCAGGTGATGACACGCCCACCAGGCCCCGCCCACACATCATTTGGCTCGGCCCCACCCCCTCCGAGCTCAGACCCTGCCCTCTCTGAGGGCATGATGGGAAATAAGGGGGGGGCTTAGCCCTGCCCCCCACCCCACCTATGGACTGACTTCCTGTTTGAGGAGACAAACAAACCAATCAGCCGTTCAGCCGCCACGAAGCCCTCCTTCACTTCCTTCACTTCCTTTCCTTAATCTCCTTCCTTCCTCTGGTGCGTTTCCTAATTTCAAAATAAAGTGACAGGTTATTTTGGGGGGGGCAGGAAACGGATTCCTGAAGCAGCACAGCTCATTATGCAAACTTTTCTTTTTTCTCTTTTTATTTTTATTTTTTTTTAAGAAAACATAAAGGACTTTAAAAAAAAAAAAAAAAAAAATTCTGACTTCCTGCTGTGAGTTTTTGGCCTTTTTATATGAAATCAGAGCTTTTATTTTGGTAAAAACTAACAAAAAAATCCAAAAAGTTTGTGACATCACAGCAGGACAGAAAATGAAATGTTTTTCTTTCTGTGTAAAATAATTAAAATGGATCTTATTTATTCAGTCGGAGGATTTCTGGTGTGTGAGTGTGTGAGTGGGGGGGTCGTACGGAGGATCGTTGATGCCAAGAAAAACAAAACCGAGGTTAGAAATGATGTCAGTGTTTTGATAGAAGTTCTGGGATGAACGTTTTTGTCCGATTTAAAATCAGTCTGACTCAAACAGCGACTCAGGAAAAGTAAATGTGACCTTCAAGTTTCTCTCGGTGGCTCAAATGAACCTTTTTAATCAGATAATTTTGAATTATAAAACATCTTTGAGTTGATGAGCTGAAGTTCTTCATGGTTGTGACTCGGTGAACCAGTACTTGGCTTAAAAATTCATAATTTGACTGAATTATTTGGACTAAATTGAAATAAGTTAAATTTCATTTTGACCGAGTTTGTTTCTGTCCGTCGGTTTTCTTCCCCTTTTGGCTCCTCTGATCTTCCGTACCTCGTCCCTCCTGGAGGACCTCTGCTGCTCTACTTCCTGTTCCTCCCTGGTTCTTCTTCTGTGGTTTAATCTCCGTGGCGGCGGCGTGTGAGCGTTTGTTTTGTACATAAAGGCTCTGAATAACGAGAGAATTAAGGACTCGTCTGTGTGACGTCGTTTTCCAGCCTGTAAAGATGATTTCTAATATTTTTCAGAGACGTTTGTACTGTCGATTATGAACTCAGCTGTTGGTTTTTCTATGTGGGGGTTTGAGAGCGACGACTGTAAATACAGAAACACTTCCTGTTTCTAATAAAGTTTTTAAATACGTCTCCACGACTCCTGGTGCTGGTTTTGAAACGGATAGCTTAGCTCCGAGACCGGAGGCTAGCTTAGCATTGAGACCGGAGGCTAGCTTAGCTTTGAGACCGGAGGCTAGCTTAGCATCGAGACCGGAGGCTAGCTTAACATTGAGACCGGAGGCTAGCTTAGCTTTGAGACCGGAGGCTAGCTTAGCATCGAGACCGGAGGCTAGCTTAGCATCGAGACCGGAGGCTAGCTTAGCTTTGAGACCGGAGGCTAGCTTAGCGTTACAGAACGTCTCTCCTGGTTCGCCGTATTCAGTTTCAGGTTAATTCAACATTTGCTCCCGCTTGTGGGGCCATAGGTCACATGACTTCAGGGCCGACAGACCCACCTGTCCCGATCATACCTGCTCTCCTCTCCCGTCACTTGTTCAGGAGGAGACTTTTGGCTTCATGACGTTTAATAAAAACATTTCAACATTAAAGGACAATTTCACTGTTTTTGAACACAACTTAAAGAAACGTGTGAATGCTGCTGGTTTACACTACATCTCCCATGATGCTTAGAGACCAAGCCGCTCGTCTGCTTTCTGTCCCGTCAAGTACCAAGTAAAACAAAAACACTTCAGAGTCTTTATTCATCCGACACGATGGTCCTGAGACCGGGACGGTTCCCTCAGCCTGCTGCCAGTCCACACGGGTCCGGTTCAGACCGGCTCGTCCCGCTTCAGCGAGGCTGTCCCAGCAGTCCGGCTTTAGCAGCCAGGGCCTCGTTCTGCTGGATGTGGTACTCCTGGAACCGCATCGAGATCCTCTGAGTCATCTTCAGGTACTTCTGGAGGCACGACTCCGAGCAGCCGGACTACACACACACACACACACACACACACACACACACACACACACACACACACACACACACACACACACACACACACACACACACACACACACACACACACACACACACACACACACACACACACTATTGATAAGCGATCAGTTATCGATGGTCTGACTGATCAGAACTAAAGCTCGACTCTATATTCTGCTATTTTTATTCTAGTTTTTCTTCACTTGGAGAAATTTCACTGGAGTCAAGTCCTTCACCCTGACAGACCCCCCCCCCCCTCTGAGCCTGCTTCTGTTCCAGGTTCCTCCCGTTAAAGGGGAGTTCTTCCTCCACTGGGTCCTAATCTAATCTCTGAGCTGCTCTGTGGGGATTCTTGAATCCTTCCTGTTGAATTCCTGAATCTTTGGTCTCTGAATGAAAGAGTTTGTTCTGAGCTGCTCTTTATGGAAACAGTCTGAGAGAAACACTGCTGTGACCTGAAGCTGGAGAGAGAAACACTGACTGATTGTACAAACCTGGCCAATAAAGTTGATTCTGATCCCCCCCCCCCCCCCCCCCCCCCGTCTGTCTCACCTCCTCCGGTCTCACTTCCCTGGTGCTGAAGTCCTTCACACAGTCCATGAAGCAGTTCTCCGTCACTTTGTTGTAGGTCCCCAGAAATTCTTTAAACTGGAACCAACAAATGCTGATAAATGACGACTTAATTTCTACTTTTCTGTAGTTAACTAAAACCAGAGCAGTTACCTGTTTGATCTGGTCGGACTCTGTCACTTGGACCGCCATGATTCAGATTCTGAGAGGAACAAACACACCAGACTCCATTCAAAAAAGGGACACTTTAACATGGACGCTCTCACTAACACTCTCATATTCAGCCTAAACAGGAGAGCTTATCTGAAACATCAGTCAATTCCAAGTCATCTAAACTAATTAATTTTATTTTATCCATTAACTTAAACATTTTCTTCTACATTTTTGTCTCATTAATGCGAAGCTCCGTCCGCTCTGTGAAACGGCGTTTTACTGACTGTGGTCTGGTACAGAGAAGGTCGTTAAACAGCTGTACTGTAGTAACTTTTATGATTAACTCATCCAAAAAAGACAAACTAGTTTTTTTCTTTCATTATTTTCCAGTAAGCTAACAGCTAACGCCAGCTAGCATTAGCTCCATATTTCCGGTGTTCTGGTTATTAATGTCCTCCGGTCCTCTGAGCGACAGACGGAACAAAGTCTGCGAGTTAAGATGTAAATTATGATCAGAAAATGTGTCCAGATCTCACCTGCGGACGACACCTGGTAGCTGACTCCTTCCAGCGGACTGAAGGACGCGTGAGCTCTAAAGCAGGACCGGAACCGGAAGCGCAGATTAAAATATTTAAAACTTAATTTTGATTCACTTTGAAAAAACGACAAGACAATTAAAGAAGAAGCGACGTCACAGATGACTCAACTATCAATTTATTCCTGAAGCGATTCAATCAAAATAATTAAAAGACCTCAACCACAGTACGTCACTGAAGAGCGTCCGGGCGGCTACATGGGTGTAACGACATAAAGTTCCGACCTTTTGCCAGCAGAAATATAATTCTGACACATTTGTGTTTTTCATGTAGAGCAAAGAATCAGAATATTTCCGTAACACCAACATGACAAGAACATAATTTAAAAGGTTTGTTTGCTTCCTGACTTCTCATCCATACTTTCTAACGTTTTTTATTTTTATTGGTTTTTTATTGGTTTTCTTATTGAAAAGGTTGAGTGGGGTACTGTTCTTGTGGACAGCCAATCATAACACATGTTACTGTTATTGCATTAAATGTCCTCTGAAAAAATAAACAAGTTGTTATGAAATCATCAAATCCAAAAATATCAGAATCTAAAATAAGAATACGGGCTTTGAGTTCAGAGGCGGAGTGAGACGTCTGTCGTCACTGCGTTAAATCTTTGTTGCCAAGCGGAAACAGGAAGTGTGTTGTTGTCAGCAACAGTTGTTGTTTCCACTTTAATTCAGCCGCTCTGATCTTTGTGTGTTTTAAAAAGAGGTTCTAACTTCACACACTCCACTTTCCCGCCGTGACTCCTGTCGTTCACCGAGTTTTAACCGTCCAGCTGCTCCGGTTCCTACTGAGGCGGCAGCGGGAAGTTTGAAAGTGTCCGGCTGAGGTGAGCCTGCCGGCGGCCCGCCGGCTAACTGAACCACCGGGAGTAAGACGGAATGCTGGCCCGGCAGACCTCCGGCCCACAGGGACCGTGGCAGCTGTCCAGCCCGGACCGGTCCTCCTGCAGCTCGGACACCGCGGACGTTATAATCCGCTCCACACGGATTCGTGAACCGGGACCCGGATCAGTCCAGATCACCGTCCAGAGGCTGCGGGACCCTCCCGCCCAGTGTCCTGTGGCCGAGCAGCGGCAGCAGAACTCCGGGACAGAGAAGCGGCAGCAGCGGGCGGAGCCCCGACAGAGGCCGGACAGCGCTCCTCCTCTCCGGGCAGCAGCACACCGTCAGTCCGGTAAGAGCTCCGGCAGGTGTGTCACCAGTGGTGGACTAGTAATACTAGTCAGGAGTTAGACTAGTAGACTAGTTATTAGTTTGTAGTTAGAATCAGTGTTTTAGATTTAAAGTGTGTGTGTGTGTGTGTGTGTGTGTGTGTGTGTGTGTGTGTGTGTGTGTGTGTCCGCAGAAAGGCGGAAGATGAACAAACCTGAACCGAACAAAGAGAACAGAAGAAGAGTGAGTCCTCCTCTTCCTCCTCCTCCTCCTCTCTCCTCCCTCCCTCCTCCTCCTCCTCCTCCTCCCCTCCCTCCTCCTCCTCTCTCCCTCCCCTTCCTCCCTCCCTTCCTCCCTCCTCCTCCTCTCTCCCTCCCCTCCCTCCCTTCCTCCCTCCCTTCCTCCTCCTCCTCTCTCCCTCCCCTCCCTCCCTCCCTTCCTCCCTCCCCCCCCTCCCTCCCTCCCTCCTCCTCCTCCTCCCTCCCTCCCTCCCTTCCTCCCTCCCCTCCCTCCCTTCCTCCTCCTCCTCCCTTCCTCCCTCCCTTCCTCCTCCTCCTCTCTCCCTCCCCTCCCTCCCTTCCTCCCTCCTCCTCCTCTCTCCCTCCCTTCCTCACTCCCTCCCTCCCTTCCTCCTCCTCCTCTCTCCCTCCCCTCCCTCCCTTCCTCCCTCCTCCTCCTCTCTCCCTCCCCTCCCTCCCTTCCTCCCTCCCTCCCTCCCTCCTCCTCCTCCTCTCTCCCTCCCCTCCCTCCCTTCCTCCCTCCCTCCCTCCTCCTCCTCTCTCCCTCCCTTCCTCCCTCCCTTCCTCCTCCTCCTCTCTCCCTCCCTTCCTCCCTCCCTCCTCCTCCTCCTCTCTCCCTCCCCTCCCTCCCTTCCTCCCTCCCTCCCTCCTCCTCCTCTCTCCCTCCCTTCCTCCCTCCCTCCCTCCTCCTCCTCTCTCCCTCCCTTCCTCCCTCCCTTCCTCCTCCTCCTCTCTCCCTCCCCTCCCTCCCTTCCTCCCTCCTCCTCCTCTCTCCCTCCCTTCCTCCCTCCCTTCCTCCCTCCTCCTCCTCTCTCCCTCCCCTCCCTCCCTTCCTTCCTCCCTCCCTTCCTCCCTCCCTCCCTCCTCCTCTCTCCCTCCTCCTCCCCTAACTGTCTCCCTCCTTGTCTCCCCCAGACTCCAGACTCTGCTCCACACAGGAACTTCTCTGCTGGAAGACTCAGCGAGCAGCAGACTGGTGAGATATCATCAATCAATCAATCAATCAATCGACCAATCAACCAATCAACCGGTGATCAATATCACAGCCAGGACAAACACGTTTAGAAATAAACGTTAGTTCTGCTAGTTACAGATTGACAGGACCTATTATTGATTATTGATCCCTGGATGGTCTATTAGTGACCTGACCCCGCCTCCTCTGCTTACATCATCTCTCCCAGGTCACGACCTCCTGACGTCCCGGTTCGCCGCTGGAGGTCGAGGGGTCGTCATGGCAGCGCTGAGCCATCGGTGAGGAAAAGTGATGATAACTAATCAATAATAGTCAATCAATGATAGTTAATCAATGATAATCAATCAATGATAGTTAATCAATAATAGTTAATCAATGATAATCAATCAATGATAACCAGTCAGTACATTTGCTGCTGCTCAGCTCTCACAGCGCCCCCCACAGGAGGGAGGTCAAAGTGCAGCTGCTGGACCGGGGGCCACTCCAGACCAGCTCCCATGATGCTCCAGGTCTGAGGACCAGCTCCCATGATGCTCCAGGTCTGAGGACCAGCTCCCATGATGCAGTGGGGGTAGCAGGGGTCCAGGTGGAGGCGGGGCTGTCCTCTGGTTGCCCCGGCGACGCCACCAAAGCAGCAGCTACAGCCATGGCTCCTCTGATCGAGGTAGAGATCAGTCTACTGACAGAGGACTAGTTAGTGTAGGACACAGTACTAGTTAGTCCAGTACAGAGGACTAGTTAGTAAATGACACCAGGCTAGTTAGTGTAGGACACAGTACTAGTTACTCCATTACAGAGGACTAGTTAGTGAATGACACGGGACTAGTTAGTGTAGGATACAGTACAACTTAGTCCAGTACAGAGAACTAGTTAGTGAATGACACCAGACTAGTTAGTGTAGGACACAGTACTACTTAGTCCAGTAAAGAGGACTAGTTAGTGTATGACATCGGACTAGTTAGTGTAGGACACAGTACTACTTAGTCCAGTACAGAGGACTAGTTAGTGAATGACACCAGACTAGTTAGTGTAGGACACAGTACTACTTAGTCCAGTAAAGAGGACTAGTTAGTGTATGACATCGGACTAGTTAGTGTAGGACACAGTACTACTTAGTCCAGTACAGAGGACTAGTTAGTGTAGGACACAGTATTACTTAGTCCAGTACAGAGGACTAGTTAGTGAATGACACCGGACTAGTTAGTGTAGGATACAGTACAACTTAGTCCAGTACAGAGGACTAGTTAGTGTATGACACCGGACTAGTTAGTGTAGGATACAGCACTACTTAGTCCAGTACAGAGGACTAGTTAGTGTAGGACACAGGACTAGTTAGTGTAGGATACAGCACTACTTAGTCCAGTACAGAGGACTAGTTAGTGTAGGATACAGTACAACTTAGTCCAGTACAGAGGACTAGTTACTTGTCTGTCTGTGTTTAACCCATCCTGCTGTCTGTTGGTCAGGTTCAGTCACTGATGGAGGCGCGACTATCTCACCTGGATGATGGAGTCCAGAGGCTGCTGCAGGCAGACAGGTACACACACACACACACACACACACACACACACACACACACTCACTCACTCACTCACTCACTCACTCACTCACTCACTCACTCACTCACTCACTCACTCACTCACTCACACACACTCTGCTCTGTTTTCAGGAAGAGTGGGGGCAGGGGGCGGAGCCTGAGCGACATGACGCTGCATCACCTGGAGACGCTGCAGGTAAACACTCACCTGTCCGGCTACTTCTGTCACCTGACCGCCGTCTGACTGCTCATTGGCTCTGTTCTCCTCCAATCAGAGCCAGCTGCTGGAGTCTGCTGTCAAGATAGTAACAAGCCACGCCCCCTCCGCCACCTGTGACCTCACAGCATCAGGTCAGTCGGCCACACAGACAGGTACGCCTTCAGACAGGTAACCACACAGACAGGTACGCCTTCAGACAGGTAACCACACAGACAGGTACGCCTTCAGACAGGTACGCCTTCAGACAGGTAACCACACAGACAGGTACGCCTTCAGACAGGTAAACACACAGACAGGTACGCCTTCAGACAGGTAAAAACACAGACAGGTACGCCTTCAGACAGGTAACCACACAGACAGGCACGCCTTCAGACAGGTAACCACACAGACAGGTACGCCTTCAGACAGGTACGCCTTCAGACAGGTAACCACACAGACAGGTACGCCTTCAGACAGGTAAACACACAGACAGGTACGCCTTCAGACAGGTAAACACACAGACAGGTACGCCTTCAGACAGGTAACCACACAGACAGGCACGCCTTCAGACAGGTAAACACACAGACAGGTACGCCTTCAGACAGGTAACCACACAGACAGGTACGCCTTCAGACAGGTAAACACACAGACAGGTACGCCTTCAGACAGGTAACCACACACTTTCCTCTTCATCATCACGTCCCTCCAGAATAAAGCTCCAGAAAACAGAGGCTGCAGAACCTCATAGAGAACTGTTTTCTCTCAGTGATCCACTGATAGTCTGAACATCCAGGGGTTCATCCTCTGCAGACAGGAGCTGCTGTCTGAACATCCAGGGGTTCGTCCTCTGCAGACGGGAGCTGCTGTCTGAACATCCAGGGGTTCGTCCTCTGCAGACGGGAGCTGCTGTCTGAACATCCAGGGGTTCGTCCTCTGCAGACGGGAGCTGCTGTCTGAACATCCAGGGGTTCGTCCTCTGCAGACGGGAGCTGCTGTCTGAACATCCAGGGGTTCGTCCTCTGCAGACGGGAGCTGCTGTCTGAACATCCAGGGGTTCGTCCTCTGCAGACGGGAGCTGCTGTCTGAACATCCAGGGGTTCGTCCTCTGCAGACGGGAGCTGCTGTCTGAACATCCAGGGGTTCGTCCTCTGCAGACGGGAGCTGCTGTCTGAACATCCAGGGGTTCGTCCTCTGCAGACGGGAGCTGCTGTCTGAACATCCAGGGGTTCGTCCTCTGCAGACGGGAGCTGCTGTCTGAACATCCAGGGGTTCGTCCTCTGCAGACGGGAGCTGCTGTCTGAACATCCAGGGGTTCGTCCTCTGCAGACGGGAGCTGCTGTCTGAACATCCAGGGGTTCATCCTCTGCAGACAGGAGCTGCTGTCTGAACATCCAGGGGTTCATCCTCTGCAGACAGGAGCTGCTGTCTGAACATCCAGGGGTTCGTCCTCTGCAGACAGGAGCTGCTGTCTGAACATCCAGGGGTTCATCCTCTGCAGACGGGAGCTGCTGTCTGAACATCCAGGGGTTCATCCTCTGCAGACAGGAGCTGCTGTCTGAACATCCAGGGGTTCATCCTCTGCAGACAGGAGCTGCTGTCTGCCGTAGGGGTACAGTAGAGGTACAGTATTGGAACACACCCCAGGTCGACCAGCAGGTGGCAGCAGGAAGTCCTCGCTGTTTAGACCAAGCGGGCTGTTACTATGGAAACCCCTGCCAGGCTGGGATGGAGACGGTGTTGTCATGGTAACCGGCTGTTTGTAGCTGCAGGTTATTTTTAGCCTCTGACTGAGCTGCAGGTTCTGTACAGGTTCCAGGGTTCCCTGAGGAGGTTACTGGGGCCTTGAGGAATCTCCAGGTGACCCCAGGTGAACTGAGCGGTAGTGTAGTGTCAGCGTCAGACTGGTGAAACAGCGGAGTGTACATGCTGACCTCTGATCATCTGTCTCCGTGGCGATGACCCTGAGTGACTTTGGTGACCTCTGACCTTTCTTTAAAGACGTAAACATGTCTGACTCCTTTTCTCTCTGTCAGAAAACGTCCTCAGCAACCAGCACAGGAGCTCCCCGGCAACCAGAGCCGCCGCCGCAGTGGAGACGGGCCTAGTTACTATGGCAACATGCTGCTGTGACCGATGGCCAGAGCAAACCAGGTAATGGAGGGGTGGCGGGAGGGTCTCTGCTGCTGGAAATAAATCCTGTAGTTTGACCTCAGGCCGGCTGTAGTTTGACCTCAGGCCGGCTGTAGTTTGACCTCAGGCCGGCTGTAGTTTGTGCATAATGGTGGAATAATGACGATGGAGCTGCTGATGTATGAATATTATTTTAATGCTGCAGTCAGACGATCACATTCACCACAAACATGGAGCACAGAGCTGGAAACACTGCTGTGTGTGTGTGTGTGTGTGTGTGTGTGTGTGTGTGTGTGTGTGTGTGTGAGAGAGAGAGAGAGACTGGATTTGCATAATCATTTGGGGCGAACAAGGCTGCAGCTCTTTATTCAGCAGCTTCCTCCTCGCAGCGCAGTCGCCAGGCGCGTTACCATGGCAACACAGACGGTATCCATCAGAGGCACACTGGAGTGTGTGTGTGTGTGTGTGTGTGTGTGTGTGTGTGTGTGTGTGTGTGTGTGTGTGTGTGTGTGTGTGTGTGTGTGTGTGTGTGTGTGTGCGTGCGTCAACATTAAACCATCTCGCTGGAGCTCTGATCTCAGCTTGCTGATTATTTTGATTGCATATTTTTCCCAGAATGCATCAGTGTGGCGTGGTGCCAGACTCGGGGGTTAACCCTGTCCTGTCCAGACTGCTGATGAACTCGTCTCTGTTTCCTGTTCAGTCAGCGTCGATGATCCTCAGGTGTAGACATCATTAAAATCCCTGTTTTAGTGAATGTAGTCTGGTGTGTGTGCTGTTTGTGGTTAAACCAAAAGGATCTTCCAGGTCTCTCTCTGTAGGGATCCTTTCCATGATGCTGTCACACACTTAGAATAACACTCTGAGCCTGTCAGTGGATCAAACAAGCTCTTTTAGTGGACCTACTGTGATCAGGTGCAGTTGTCCCAAAGGATCACGTTGCAGCCATTGCAGCCCGTTTGGTGTCTGCTGGCTGAGGTGATCTACTGGACCAGTTCCAACACTTTTACTACCTACCAGTCACTCAGACACCAGGATGAGGACACAGAGGACCAGGGGTAGAAACAGTGGAGCGACCCTTTACAATGTCTATATATATATATATATATATAATTTAAATTAAATCATAATTAGTAGTTTTCTGAATGGACCCTGGCAGCTCCCTGACTGCTTCAACGTGCAGTCGTTTTTATCGTGTTTCAGCTGATGACAGAAACACAAAAGAGTCCTGAGGTGGGCGACCGAGGCTCACTGCGGGGGGGGGGGGCAAACCTGCCTGGCAACACAGATGTGTTGGTGTCTCTGCAGCAAACACACCAGGCTGATCAGAGTCTGGATGGTCTCTGGGAGGGGGAGGGGGACTCCGTCTGCACCCCGCAGTCTGCAGAGACGTAAACACTTCCTGTTTCAAGTCCTCTGGTCCTTCAGTGGGGAAGAGCCTGATGATGACCTGCTGTGTGTGTGTGTGTGTGAGAGAGAGTGTGTGTGTGTGTGTGTGTGAGAGAGTGTGTGTGTGTGTGTGTGTGTGTGTGTGTGAGAGAGAGAGAGAGAGTGTGTGTGTGTGTGTGTGTGTGTGTGTGTGTGTGTGTGTGTGTGAGAGAGTGTGTGTGTGTGTGTGTGTGTGTGTGTGTGTGTGTGTGTGTGTGTGTGTGTGTGTGTGTGTGTGTGTGTGTGTGTGTGTGTGTGTGAAGGTCACAGTGATGACCAGCTGATGTCCCCTTATCACCGGGGGGCCCCGGGGGTCCTGGAAGTTGTGGATAGTCATGGAATTAAGGAAAGTGGCATCATGTCATTTCTGCTCCGGGGGGTGACGTCACTTACTCTACCAGGTGGTATTGGGGGGGTGCGCATTTAAATTCCTCTGCTGGAAAAAAGAACCCCCCCCCCCCCCCCCTCTGCAGCACTCGGAGCTCCATCAGCAGCAGCAGGAGGAGGAGGAGGAGGAGGAGGAACAATAAGCCGGCGGAGCGGAGTCACCGCAGTAAGTGTGTGTGTGTGTGTCCGCGGAGGAGGCAGCAGGGACGGGCAGAGGGAAGATGTCCTCCCCGCAAGTCTCCTCGTCCCGCAGACAGTCGTGTTATCTGTGCGACCTGCCCCGCATGCCGTGGGCCATGATCTGGGACTTCACGGAGCCCGTGTGTCGAGGCTGCGTCAACTACGAGGGCGCGGACCGGATCGAGTTCGTCATCGAGACGGCCCGACACCTGAAGCGGGCTCACGGCTTTCAGGAGGGCCGCTCCCCCGCCGGGGGGCCGCCGCCCCCGCCGCAGCATCAGCCGGCCGCGGCGAAGAGCCAGGCGGTGTTACTGACCGGGAAAGAGCCGGTGGGGCAGCTGAACCACCACCACCAGGCGGACGGACCGGGGAAGGCTCAGCAGCCCGGCGTGGACCGGTACTCCCTCGGTGCAGATGGCCGGGCTCGGTTTGACTACAGCGGCAGCGGCAGGCTGCCCAACGGATTCAAACCGGACGACGGGCCGCCCGAGCTGAACCGACAGAGCCCGAACTCAAGGAGCAGGAGCCACGGGGGGCTGGTGTCGGTACCGGGACAGATGAACGTCCCCCCGAACCTGCTGCCTCAGACCATGCTGAACGGACCGGCTCCGCTCGGCCTGGCGGGCAGAGCCGCTCCGCAGGGCTCCATGGTGGGCGTCTCCCTGCCCGGCCAGGCAGCGCTGTCAGACCCCGGGGGGAAGCGGCCCTCCTCGGTGTCCAGCACGGACCAGGAGCGGGAGCTGAAGGAGAAGCAGCGGAACGTGGAGGCTCTGTCCGAGCTGAGCGAGAGCCTCCGGAACCGGCAGGAGGAGTGGACCAGCAAGCCGAAGATGGTGCGGGACACGCTGGTCACCCTGTCCGGCTGCACCCCGTTCGACGTCCGCTTCAAGAAGGACCACGGCCTGGTCGGCAGGGTGTTCGCCTTCGACGCCGTGTCCAAACCCGGCTTGGAGTACGAGCTCAAGATCTTCGTGGAGTACCCGAGCGGCTCCGGGAACGTGTTCTCCAGCGCCTCGGGGGTGGCCAAGCAGATGTACCAGGACTGCATGAAGGACTTCGGCAGAGGGCTGTCCTCCGGCTTCAAGTACCTGGAGTACGAGAAGAAGCACGGCTCCGGGGACTGGCGTCTGCTGGGGGACTTACTGCCGGAGTCCCTGCGCTTCTTTAGGGAGGGTGTAGGGGGGGACATGCTGCCGCAGCCCTACGTCGACGGCAGCTACCCGCTGCTGCCCACATCCCTGGTGCTCCCCGGCCGGGCTCTGGCCTCCGGCAGCGGGGGCGGCGGCTCCAGGGCCGGCGTGAGGAAGAGGAAGGCCTCCCCGGAGCCGGACTGTGCGGAGGAGCAGCAGAGGCAGCAGTGGATCAGCAGCCAGACCGAGGCGCTGAAGCTCTCCATGGCCACGGGCTCTTTCTCCGGGCCGCCGCCCCCTCTCGGCCCGGGACACCCCGGCCTACCCTCCGGCCGCACCACGCCCCCGGAGCCCGCCGCCCCCCCGCAGAACGGACAGTCCCCGATGGCCGCGCTCATGTCGGTCGCGGACACGCTCGGGAACGCGCACTCCCCCAGCAAGGACCGGGACTCGGTGCACTCCACCGCATCTTCCAGACACAACAGCAGCAGCCCGGTGTCCCCCGCCGCCGTGTCCGGGCAGAGGCGCCTCTCCTCCCGCAACGGAGACCTCGGACTGTCCGCCTCGCAGCCCGGGGGCGGCATGGAGCAGGCGCACGCCCAGAACGTGCCCGACTCCCCCATGGCCAACAGCGGGCCTCTGTGCTGCACCATCTGCCACGAGCGGCTGGAGGACACCCATTTCGTGCAGTGTCCGTCCGTCCCGAACCACAAGTTCTGCTTCCCCTGCTCCAGAGAGAGCATCAAGGCCCAGGGAGCCTCCGGGGAGGTGTACTGCCCCAGCGGGGACAAGTGCCCGCTGGTCGGCTCCAACGTGCCCTGGGCCTTCATGCAGGGGGAGATCGCCACCATCCTGGCCGGAGACGTGAAGGTGAAGAAGGAGAGAGACCCCTGAGGAGGAGGAGGAGGAGACTCTTCCTCTCTGCTGCAAAAACAACAGAAGCATTCATGTGAAACAGTGAGACTGCTGCTGAGCCTCAAAGCCTCATTTCCCTCCAACTCGGTGTCAGATGATTAAAAAGAGGTGAAACTACCAGAAAGTTAGAAGAATCCTGATGAACAGGTGACGTGTGACAGCATTCTGGAAAGGATCCCTCCAGAGAAAGGATCCCCACAGAGAAAGGATCCCCCCAGAGAGAGACCTGATAACACCGTGACATGGCTCTCTGCACACACA
>NC_092024.1:25458341-25460841 GCF_042242105.1 Pempheris klunzingeri | reverse complement strand
TAGTAGTACTGGTAGTAGTAGTACTAGTTGTAGTTCTGGTAGTTTTCTTGCTGCATTGCAGATTTTTCTCTTTTAGCAACAACACACCTGGACGGAGTGTGTGTGTGTGTGTGTGTGTGTGAGATGGTTAAGGTGTCCTTGGCTCGGTGCAGTAGCTCACTGTGTGCATGCTAATGTACACACACACACACACTGTGATGTGAGTGTGTGTGTGTGTGTGTGTAGCTGATCAGAGGTTCAGTGAGGCTGGATGTGGATAAAATGTTTCTGTCTGAACATCACCACAGTCTGCCCCCCCCACCCCCATCTCTGCTCACTGTCGCCATGGGAAACCACAGAGCTGTTGCCTAGCAACTGCAGCAGCAGCTGTCTGTAGCAGCTGTATTTGAATGGCAGAGCACAAGGTGATAGTGGCGGCCATTTTATCCCCACCCATCACACACATACACTCTCTCACTCACACTCTCTCTCTCTCTGTTGCTTGTCTTCATTCAGAGATAGCCAACCTGCTCCCAGTGTTTCCACGGCAACGCAATCAGCTGCAGGAAGTCACCTGCAGTCCTCAGCCAATCACAGTCAGGCGTTAGCAAAGAGAGCCAATGAGATGCTGGAGGAGTTGGGACACCTAAAGAGTGAGATGAAGACGCTGCTGACAGTGAGTACACTGGAGTACTGTAGAGTACTGTAGAGTACACAGGAGTACTGTAGAGTACACAGGAGTACACAGGAGTACTGTAGAGTACTGTAGAGTACTGTAGAGTACACAGGAGTACTGTAGAGTACACAGGAGTACACAGGAGTACTGTAGAGTACACTGGAGTACTGTAGAGTACACAGGAGTACTGTGGAGTACACAGGAGTACTGTAGGGTACACTGGAGTACTGTAGAGTACTGTAGAGTACACAGGAGTACTGTAGGGTACACTGGAGTACTGTAGAGTACACAGGAGTACTGTAGGGTACACTGGAGTACTGTAGAGTACACAGGAGTACTGTAGAGTACACTGGAGTACTGTAGAGTACTCAGGAGTTCCTGTAGAGTACACAGGAGTACTGTAGAGTACTGACTGACTGTCTGTTGTCCAGCAGCCAGGGGACTCTCTGAAAACCACCAGATCTGGACCAGACCCCCACCAAACCCAGTCCTTACAATCCCATTCTGAACGTTCCCAGTCCCACCAGTCCCACCAGTCCCAGCAGTCCCAGCAGCCCCAGCAACCCCACCAATTCCAGTCCGTACTGGTCCAGAGGAAGCCTATGGTTCCGTCCACGTTAGAGGAGGCGGGTCAGGTTCTCCGTCTGGTTCGGAGACGGAAGAAAGTACTGGAGGAGAACTTGGAGTCTCAGCTGAGAGCCCGAACCGGAGACGTCCTGCAGTGTCAGCTGGAGGCACTGGCTGCTAACAGGTAGCTAATGCTAACTTACTGTCTGCTAACTGAGGGCTAACATTAGCACGTACCTTATGTTAAGTGTATGTCTCCTGTAATGGTAGGAATTATCCATTGGAAAAGAAAAGCTAACGTTTACTTTGTCTGTTTTAGCTCATGAAAAAGCTGCTAGCATAATTATTAAACCTACTAACAGCTAGCAGTCGTTAACTGGCATCATGTCTGCCAACACATCATCAGTTATAACATTAATCTGCTAATAAAAAGAAAAAAACACTTTTTATTTCTGCTAACTCGTAGCTAATGCTAACTTACTGTCTGCTACCTGAGGGCTAACGTTAGCACGTACCTTATGTTAACTGTATGTCTCCTACTAAACGTTAACTTTATCTGTGCAATTGCATGAACAACCTTCATCATTTTTAAATAGCTAACAGGTAACATGTTATTTTCACTATGAAGTCGATCAGTTGCTAATTGTCTGCTAACATGATCAGTTATCACTTTAATTTGCTAATAAACGGAAAAAGCTCTTTTTGTGTCTGCTAGCAGGTAGCTAGCATTTAACTAATGTCCACTCACTAATAGCTAGCAGTTGATTAGAGGTACTAATAATAATATTAACTGTGTCTTCTAACTTTATTTGTAGTGCGATTGTGGTACTGTGTTATTTAGCTAACTGACACTATGCTAGTTAATGTTGGCGTCTGTGTATTGGTACTAAATCAAATTTACTAGCTAGTAAAGATAACCATAGAGGTCATGCTTCACTGTTACATAAACAAACTGGCTCTGGTCAACGTGTTTTTATATGAAGAAAAAGACAGCCGACCGACATCAACACCACAGAAGAAGATGGAGGGAGACATCTGACCTCTGACCTTTGACCTCTGTGTTTGTGTTGTCGGCAGGAACTCGACCAAAGAGGTCAGGATCAGGAAGACTGTGGACGCCTGGATCAGCAC
Organism: Pempheris klunzingeri; assembly: GCF_042242105.1. Lineage (NCBI taxonomy): Eukaryota > Metazoa > Chordata > Actinopteri > Acropomatiformes > Pempheridae > Pempheris > Pempheris klunzingeri. The sequence goes on along the minus strand of NC_092024.1, from coordinate 25,458,488 downwards.
TTTAACCAGAGACATCCAGGTGAGCACTCATACATGTTCTGGGAGCACCTGGGAACACCTGGGAGAACCTGGGAACACCCGGGAGAACCTGGGAACACCTGGGAACATCTGGGAGCACCTGGGAGCACCTGGGAGCACCTGGGGCTC
>NC_092024.1:25433341-25453341 GCF_042242105.1 Pempheris klunzingeri | reverse complement strand
GGCAGAACTTCACTCATAACTAACAGGATGTAATCAGAACTATTGATCAGCTGCAGAATCACAGAGACTGTGGTCACCTGTTGTTTTTCTGACAGATCGATATATGTTAGCAGCTAATTATGCACTTCAGGAAAGTGATTAAGTGATTGAATTCTAGACATAATCAACATTTTGAGGTCCAATACATCTCCACACATTGGACAACAGATTTTTGTTCTCTGAGGGGTAGTTGGTCCTGGGTCGGGACTGGAAGGTGGCTCTTTGTAACCCCAGGGTCCCAGACAGTGGTGTGGGGGGGGCTTTGGATCACGCTGGTGTTCATACTGTGTGTTCTCAGTGGAGGCGGCAGGAGGCGCAGGTCTGCAGCTGTTCATAGACTCCAACATATCGGTGGACTCGGTTCTGATCCGGCAGCTGGTTAATGAGGTTCTGACGGAGCACATTGCCCTGATGCTGGGGCACAGAGACACCACGGAAACAGGTCCAGGGCTGGAACCTCCAAAACCAGGTCCAGGGGCATTTCAGGAGGTACGAAAACTCAGGACAAACTGAAACCTGACAGTCTTCAGCCTTCAGCCTTCAGTCTGTCTGAATCCTGCTGTTGGTTCTGTTCCAGGAGAAACTGGTGCCACTGGTTCCTACGCCATTACCGACCCCTCCAGCAAGCCCAAGCCCCTGCAGCAGGGAGCCCCCCCCCCTGACCACACCCCCCCCATCTGAACCAACCAGCCTGCTGAATGAGGAGTCCCTTCAGCCAATCACAGCGCCAGGTTAGACACAGCAACAGCGTTAGCATCAGAACAACAGTCAAGGAAGTAGCTAAATGCAGTTGCCGCATTAACAGTGATAACATGAGTAGTAACAGTTTTAGCATTAGCTGCATTACCAGCAGCATAATATGCAGCAGTGGCATCAGCATCAGACAACAGCCAAGTCATTAGCTAAAAGCAATAGCAGAATTAGCATTAGTAGCATTAGCAGTAGTAACATTAATAGTTTTACCATCAGTAGCAATAGCAGTAGCTTCATATGCAGTAGTAGCATTAGCATCAGAACAGCAGCCAAGACATTAGCTAAATGCTATAATAGCATTAGCATTAGTAATGTTAGACGTAACAGCATTAGCATTAGCAGTATTAGCAATAGCATTGTATGCAATAATAGAGTCAGCATAGAACAACAGTCCAGAAATTAGTTAAATGCATCAGCAGTTGTAGCATTACAATTAGTAGTATGATAAGTGATATGATTAGCAGTAGCAGCATTAGCATGAGCAGTAGCAGCATTAACAGTAATAGTATTTGTATTAATTGCATTAGCAGTGGCACCATATACAGCAGCAGCAGTGGTATTAGCAGTAGTAGCATTAGCTGTAGCATCATGTGCAGAAGCAGCATTAGCAACAGTAGTATTATCGGTCGCAGCAGTAATATTAGTGGCAGTTGTATCATATGCAGTAACAGTAGTAGCATAATTTACATTAGCAGCAGCAGTAGCGACATTATCAATCAATCAATCAGTCAATCTTATTTATAAAGCGCCAATTCATAACAGCAGACTGTTTCCATAAAGAGCAGCTCAGACCAAACTCTTTAATTAGAGAGAGACCAAAGATTCAGGAATTCAACATGAAGGATTCAAGAATCCCCACAGAGCAGCATCAACAACTGTAACATTAGCAGTAGCAACAGCAGTAGCATTAGCATTTGTGAGCCGTAAACAGCCCTCATGTGGTTTTTATGTAATTGCTGACTGTGACCTCAGAGCCTGTGGCCACGCCCACCCCCAGCCCAGAGCCTGCCCACATTTCAGGAAGTCCTCAGACTGTTCATCAGGCCCCGCCCCCTCTCACCTGGGGAGACGCTGAGCTGCCATTGGACGAGGAGAGACCAGAGGAACATCAGCATCCCCACCCACAGCCGCTGTATGTATACGTACATCCACCGCCCGTCCACCAAACACTGTCCAGGTGTATCATGGGAAATGTAGGATGCAGAGAAGTACAACAGGAAGGTTCCTCAAGTAGTGCCATTAACAGCCGACTCTCCTCCTGCAGCCTGATGTCGGTAGCAGAGGAGGAGCCTCCCCTGTCCTCCCCTCCTCCCCCCTCCCCATCTCCTCCTCCCCCCAGTCCTGACCCCATACCAGTGTCCCCCCCCAGCTCCTCAGAGGACTCCAGCAGCTCCAGCAGCAGCAGCAGCGCAGTGACGGCAGAGACTGATACAGTCCTGAAGCACATCTCAGAGGGAGAGCTGCTCATCAGCATCAGCCAGCCGGCCGCCATGACAGGTACCTTCACCTCCACCCTCACCCTCATCATCATCACCTCCACCCTCACCATCATCATCATCACCTCCACCCTCACCATCATCATCATCACCTCCACCCTCACCATCATCATCATCAGTCTTTTCTCATCATAACAACATTCACGATTCACACAAACATTTAATCTGTGAAACTAAAATCTGAATGTTAATAAAAGACACTGGTGTCTCTCTACCTGTCTCTCTCTCTCTACCTGTCTCTCTCTCTCTCTACCTGTCTCTCTCTCTCTCTACCTGTCTCTCTCTCTCTCTACCTGTCTCTCTCTCAGAGGTGGAGGCTGTCTGCAGTTTTTCCAGTTCTCTTCAGGAGCTGCAGGAGATGGTGAGGAGCATATTCACCCCAGTACTACAGTCTGTAGTAGTGGTACTGCAGACTGTACTAATGGTACTGCAGACTATACTAGTGGTACTGCAGACTGTACTAGTGGTACTGCAGACTGTACTAGTGGTACTGCAGACTGTACTAGTGGTACTGCAGACTGTACTAGTGGTTAGTGTTTCCTGTCTGACTGTTTTGTCACTTCCTGCCCCCCCTCCAGGACTTTGACCCCCCCAGTGAGGGACAGGTCAGAGGTCACAACCTCCTGCTGACCAAGATGGAGCAGAGAGTCACACACACACACGGAGGAGAGGGACCACAGGTACACACACACACACACACACACCGCGGAGAGGGACCACAGGTACACACACACACACACCGAGGAGAGGGACCACAGGTACACACACACACACACACGGAGGAGAGGGACCACAGGTACACACACACACACACACACACACACCGAGGAGAGGGACCACAGGTACACACACACACACACCGAGGAGAGGGACCACAGGTACACACACACACACACCGCGGAGAGGGACCACAGGTACACACACACACACACACACACACACCGCGGAGAGGGACCACAGGTACACACACACACACACACACACCGAGGAGAGGGACCACAGGTACACACACACACACACACACACACACACACACACACCGCGTGGTACACACACCATCACACTCTGACCTCGGTGTCCTCAGGGCTGCTGGGGGAGAGATGCGGAGGAGGGGGAGGAGGTGAGTGTGGGCGAGGTGAGAGACGGCTGGACTACAAAACCTCACAGGACTACAAACCCCAACAGCTACTGCAGGAGTACGGCAGCCCAGCAGGGTCAAAGCTCCTCACCTGGACAGATCAGTCAGAGTGCAGGTATGACAGCCTTCAGACACACGTGTTCACATCCAACATGTTACATACAAGTCACATGTTACATGGAAGTGATCAACAACATCAGTGACATCACTGTGACATCACACATGTCTCTGCTTCCTCCAGATGTTTCAGACATCAGTTTTGAAGCGACCAATCAGGGCTCAGTTATCGGGGGCGACCTCATGGTGGAGCCAATCGGTGCGCTGACCTCTGACCTCCAGACCGGCCTGTTGCTGTCTCCTCCTCCTCCTCCTCCTCACCTGGAGAACACACACACTGCAGGACAGGTGAGACAGTAACACACACACACACACACACACACACACACACACACACACACACACACACACACACACACTGCTCTGCCACTCAAGTGACATAAACTGTGTGTGTGTGTGTGTTCAGGTTGCTCCAGTCGTGGTCCGACAGTCCGACAGACAAACAGGTAGGAGCTCCCTCTGACCTGTGCTCCCTCTGACCCTCTGACCTGTGCTCCCTCTGACCCTCTGACCTGTGCTCCCTCTGACCTGTGCTCCCTCTGACCCTCTGACCTGTGCACCCTCTGACCTGTGCACCCTCTGACCTGTGCTCCCTCTGACCCTCTGACCTGTGCACCCTCTGACCTGTGCACCCTCTGACCCTCTGACCTGCTGACCTGTGACTCAGGCTCTGACGTTAGCTAACGCGAGCTACAGTTAGCAGGAGGCTAATCTATCCAACATGGCCGCTGCTCCACTGAATCAGACGCTCAGACACACCTGAAGGGATGTTGATGCTCCAGAACATGTCTAGACAGGGTCCAGGTCAGAAAACACCTGAGTGACCCTTTAAAGGACCGCCAGCTGTAGTTTTGGTGTTTGGAGTCATACACGTGACATCAGACTGACTGCAGGTCAGCAGCAGACCAGTGGAGGGCGCCGTGTGTCCACACCAGGAGCTGCTGCAGTGTGTGTGTGTGTGTGTGTGTGAGAACAGCTCCATACATGGTAATGTTTACTGACTGAGCTGCTTCAGCGTGTTGTTACAGATGTGTGTGTGTGTGTGTGTGTGTGTGTGTGTGTGTGTGTGTGTGTGTGTGTGTGTGTGTGTTGTAATAACCAGAGAGGCTTCCTGCCGTCAGACTCCAGCAGCTACAGATCACAGTTATTATTGATCTGCTGATTATTTTACTGATAGAAAACGTGAGGAAACTCTTCTGGCCTGATTGATTGGTGATTGATTGGTGGATCAGCAGCAGCTCTACCTGATCAATCAGTGGGCTCATTGATGGCTCTGTTTATGTGGTGCTTGTCTTAAAGAGTAAATCTCGGCCTTCCCACCGTGCAGCAGTGATGCACAGGTGTTCTCCGGGATGCTGTGACATCACTGTGACATCACTGTCACCTGCGCTTGGTCAGTTTTACCGATCCGGAGATCCACGATGAGACCAAACCTCCTCAGAGCGAAATGATCACGTTTAGGGCGGTCCGCCCTGTCGCCGGGTCTCCTGGTGTAGCCCGACAGGTGTGAGAACACCGACCGTCACACCTGTAACCTCACCTGGACCTCAGGCAGCCGTGGCATCAGGAGTTCGGTCTGACCGCGTCAGACAGACGTTTGTTTTTCAGTGAAATATTTAGTGACTGATGATGAAGTGAAGTTCAGACTGCGATGAAGACGTCAAAGCAGGAAACTGATTTTGTTCACAGACACTCGGACTGATGGAGGCAGTGGAGTCTGGTGATATAACGGCTGTTATCAGGTCTCTCTGGAGGGATCGGCACTGTCTTGTCCGTCAGCCCTCCTTACTGTGGTCACGTGATCGGTCACCTGACTCACGACTGTAGTGTCTGTTGTCCCACTAAGTCCTGACAACACGCTCAGCATTTCACGCATTAGAGCTGTTTGTGTGATGCAGCAAAATGAATGAAAGGGTTCATATAACCGGTGCGTTCAGGAACATTATGTAACTTCCTCACTCAGCAGGAGAACAGGAAACACGGCAGCACGGTTAGAAAGTCGGGGAAACTAAAGAAATGTGTTTCAGACGTGGAGATGAAATCATCTTTCTGTGGCGAAACAGGAAGTGGCGACATCAGAGGGATCAGTGTTTGGACAAGAGTCAGCAAACAGACACACACACACACACACTCACACACACACACACACACACACACACACACACACACACACACACACAGATCTGTGACTGAAACAACACACAGGCAGTCACAGGGAAAGAACACACATTTAGGCAGTGATGTGTGCCAGTGTTTACTTTAGCGCACACACAGACTCACACACAACACACACACAGACACACACACACAGACACACACACACACACAGACACACACACACACACACACACACACACACTCACACACACACACACACACTCACAACACACACACACACACACACACACACACACACACACCACAACACACACACACACACACACACACAACACACACACCACACACACACACACCACACACACACACACACACCACACACACACTCACACACACACACACACACACACCACACACACACACACACACACACCACACACACACACACACACACTCACCCACACACACACACACCACACACACACACACACACACACACACACCACAGACAACACACACCCACACACACACACACACACACACAGACTCACACACACAGACACACACACACACACTCACACACACACACAGACACACACACACACACACACACACACACACACACACAGACTCACAGACACTCACACACACACACACACACACACACACACACACACACACACACACTCACACACCACACACACACAGACTCAAACACACACACAGACACACACACTCACACACACACACACACACACTCACACACACTCACACACACACTCACACACACACACACAGACTCAAACACACACACAGACACACACACTCACACACACACACACACACACTCACACACACTCACTCACACACACACACACACACACACACACACACACACACACACACACACTCACACACACTCACTCACACACACACACACACACACACACACACACACACACACACACACACACACTCTCTGACTGTTTACAGTACTGATCCAGGGTAATGCTACCTCCCTCCCTCCTCCCTCATCAGCAGCTCATTCAGCTCTGTGTGTTTCTAGGCAGCATCTCACCGTATCCTGTGCTAACAACTAAACTTAAACTCCAAACTAGGGGTTACTAGGAGAGTTACTATTCCTCATGTGTTTCCATGGGAACGGAGATAATAATCTGCTGCCTCTGTCCCCGTCTTCTCCTGAGCCCATTCTCTGGTCATCTTTTATACTCTTCTTGACTTCCTAGCTCGACAGCTCATGTCTTTGTTAAAAATGTACAGGAATGCACCCACCAGATACCACCACAGTGTTTTGTTAGTAACTTATAGAATCTGAACAACAGAGACTTTTACTGAAATTTAAAGTGAAACCCAAACATCAAACCCGTGTTTCTGTCAGTGTGATTAAACTCTGACGTCTCTGAAGTCATGAACACTCATAGATTCCATCATTTATTGCAATAAATGGAAACGACGTCTCTGCCTTTAAGATGCTCCCTGGATTAGCCGCGCAGCATGCTAAGCTAAAACGGGGTGTGAGTGTAAGACATGAACACCAGAGCTGCTCTGGTCCAGGGTTCAAACACCAGTATGACAGAGTGGATCCAGCCAATCCCAGCTGCCACTAGGTGAGAGGCGGGGTCATCGTGGACTGGTCACCGGCCAATCACAGGACCAGGTGACAGACACAGACAAACCCCCCCATGACAGAATAATGAAACACCAGATGAAACAATATTCAGATCCTCAGCTGATTTTTATTGCTAGCGAGCAAACACACATTAACACATTAACACACCTTCCTTTACATTTTCTCACATCTCAAACATCCTGAAACGTGTGAACACGTCTGTCTTGAACACACACAGGAGCTACAGGTAACACACGATCTGAACTGAACTCATTTTTATGAGCAGAGAGCGACGGAGATCTGATAGATCAGGAAGATTTCCCCACAGCCTCCATTGGTACGCAACACGAGCTAGCTAACATGCTAACATCACATCCTGCAGTGGGCATTCATCCGGCTCATCTCTGTCTGAGGAGACTTCCTGTGTGTTTTATGGCTCAGAGTTGTTTTTAAAGAAAGTTTACATTGATCATCATTGATTGATCTTTTCATCATCAAACATTTATTAAAAAGACACCTGTAGCTCAACAGGACACATGACAGGAAACAGCTGGATTATTACGCTCTGAGGATCTTTGGGTTCCTGGTCCTGACAGATCAGCTGGATCACATCCGATCGCAGGATTCCCCTAACCTCCTACCTAACCTAACCTACCTCTGCTCCTGCTCCTGCTCCTGTTCCTGTCCCTGTTGTTCCTGCTCCTGTTCCTGTTCCTGTCCCTGTTGTTCCTGCTCCTGCTCCTGCTCCTGTTCCTGTTCCTGTCCCTGTTGTTCCTGCTCCTGCTCCTGTTCCTGTTCCTGTTCCTGTTCCTGTTCCTGTCCTTGTTGTTCCTGCTCCTGTTCCTGTTCCTGCTCCTGCTCCTGCTCCTGCTCCTGTTCCTGTTCCTGTTCCTGTCCCTGCTCCTGCTCCTGTTCCTGTCCCTGTCCCTGTCCCTGATGTTACTGCTGCTTCCTCCCGGTTGAGGCTCTACTACTTTGTTATCAACACAAATGTCTGAAACTCCCCCGTGTGTTGAGCAGCTGTGACACTGAAACCCCAAATTTTCTGGTTTGAAACAGCGGAAGATATGTGAGAGACCGATCACAGACCCGAGCGTCTCCAGTGACTGTATGACCTCCTGTCTGGGAACAGGAGGACCAAATTTGGGCTGATCAAAGACCGTGTCAAACACAAAGGCATGATTTTTCCAATGTTGAAGGATGTTCTGGGTTTTAAAATATTTCAGGATGTTGCAATTGCTATTCTTGTTCGTGCACTTGCTCCCACACGGGGACAGTAAAGAGTAGATGAGCAGGAAGTCTCCCTGTTTTATTCTCAGGTTTTTCAGAACTAGAGGTTCTGCATGTTGATTTTCTACGTGTTTGGCTGCAACCATGTTGCTGCTTGTGTACACCTCGTAACCGTTGATTGTGTCTTTAACTTTGTCTTCGTAAGAGTTTTGCTGAAGGACTCCTTGCAGCATGTTCAGGTCCTGTGGGACGTTTACAGCCAGACAGAACTGTTCCGTCACGGTGAACCTGTCGAAGGAGAAACACGACTGTAACACTCAGCTGAGGAACGTCTGAGATCTGAAAACCCCGTCAGGTGTAGAGAGCATCAGGGCCAAAGCCGTGAAAACACTGTGTGAGACCAAACTCCGTCAGTCAGGCTCTGAAATCTACCTGCTGCATCAGACGTCCCCCTGACTCAGATAGCCTGTCATAATGCATCATGGGTAAATAAGACACTAGACAGAGGAGGAAAGATGGCGTCTGCAGCATGACACATCCAGGGGTCTGAAACACTGAAGAGCCCAGAAAAACATGGTGGCGACTAACAGTGGGGAAAAGGGGGGGAGGGGGGCAGAGACTGGGCCTTAATTAGCCCCCTCTCCGGGGGGTCGTGGTATAAACCACAGAGGGCGCTACGCTTCAGCGATGTTAACGCTGATGTTAACATCAGAAACACAACATTAGCATGAGGACAGGCTGGGGGGGCAGTCAGACAGGATTAATTAGACCAGACTAACCTGATGAGTTAACACCAGGACTAGTCTGACTAGCTTCATGCTACTGATAAACCCAGGTTAGCTTTAGTTCTGTATTTACTGCAGTTACTCACTCCTTCCTGACGGCTTCTACCACAGCAGTCAGCCAGTTCACATCCACTTCAGGCCAACAGGTGACAGGCGACAGCAGGAACAGCAGCAGCATCCAGGACGGGAGCTTCATCTGTACAGAAACACATTAGCATCAGAACAGCGCCCCCTACAGGCCCCCGAGCTCAGTACAGCCGAGCCTTAAAACAGCATCCTCATGGTTGATCTGTCCTCAGAGCCTGAACAGGTGCAGATACAAATGTCAACCATTTGAACGACAGGTGCTAACTAGTGTCAGAACTGCTGATAACAGAGCTCCTGCTGAGGAACCACAGGAACAGAACCTGACAGGCGAAGAACCAGAGGTGGCGTCTCTGAGCAGGTTCCTCTGTGAGCACCAGCAGAGCTCGGTGAAGGTGGAGATGTTTGATTTGTGTGAACAGAGTGAAAGATGACGGAGATCCCACATGTATGAGTTTGAGCAGAAGCTTCAGAGGCAGAATGACCTGAGAGTGAGTGAGCCAGCTGAAGGTGTGAACGGGTTTTAAAGGCCTTCCAGTTGTTGGATGTTAACTTTAACAGCTTGTATCGTCTGCCTGCTTTGTCTGCTGTAGTTTTAGTTAATTAACTCCTAACAATTATTTAAGTTTAAATGTTTCTCACCGTCTCTGCTGTTTCGACAGTCTGCTCGTCTTTTCAAACTGCAACAGAGAATATCGAATATTAATTCTTATTGTTATTACATATTAAATTGAGCTCCGAACGAACGTTATTGTTGTATATTTACCTGCTCAGGTGGAGGAAGGTTTTCGGTGACTTCAGTTTGTAGGAATAGAAATCTTGTTACCGTGTCCAGTAATTCAGGAGCTTTTTAATAAGAGGAGAGGAGGGCGGGACAGTCCGTCCTCTTCTTGACATCAAACTTTAAATATGATGAACAGACAGAAAACCAAAGATGTTACAACAGCGATGTGGTCAGATGTTTTACACCCTGCTGAAACATCTCCATGTTTGGCTGATTCTGAATCTGAATAGTATGATGAAAGAGGTCTGACAGAGGTCTGCCACTAGTTACAGAGGCCTGGGGACTAGTTAGAGCGATCTGGGGACTAGTTACAGAGGTCTGGGGACCATTTACAGAGGTCTGGGGACTAGTTAGAGCGGTCTGGGGACTAGTTACAGAGGTCTGGGGACTAGTTACAGAGGTCCAGGACTAGATACAGAGACCTGGGAACACTTGCAGAGGCCTGGGACTAGATACAGAGACCTGGGACCATTTACAGAGGTCTGGGACTAGTTACAGAGGTCTGGGGACCAGTTACAGAGGCCTGGGACTAGTTATAGAGGTCAGGGGACTAGATACAGAGGTCTGGGACTAGATACAGTGGTCTGGGGACCATTTACAGAGGTCCAGGACTAGATACAGAGACCTGGGAACACTTGCAGAGGCCTGGGACTAGTTACAGAGGTCTGGGTACTAGTTAGAGCGGTCTGGGGACTAGTTACAGAGGTCTGCGGACAATTTACAGAAGTTTGGGACTAGTTACAGAGGTCTGGGGACTAGTTACAGGGGCCTGGGGACTAGTTGCAGACTTCTGGGACTAGTTACAGAGGTCTAGGACTAGGTGCAGAGGTCTGGGGACCATTTACAGAAGTTTGGGACTAGTTACAGAGGTCTGGGGACTAGTTACAGGGGCCTGGGGACCATTTACAGAAGTTTGGGACTAGTTACAGAGGTCTGGGGACCATTTACAGAGGTCCAGGACTAGTTACAGGGGCCTGGGGACTAGTTGCAGACTTATGGGACTAGTTACAGAGGTCTGGGGACTAGTTAGAGCGGTCTGGGGACTAGTTACAGAGGTCTGCGGACCATTTACAGAAGTTTGGGACTAGTTACAGAGGTCTGGGGACCATTTACAGAGGTCCAGGACTAGTTACAGGGGCCTGGGGACTAGTTGCAGACTTCTGGGACTAGTTACAGAGGTCTGGGACTAGTTACAGAGGTCTGGGGACTAGTTACAGAGGTCTGGGGACATTTTACAGAGGTCTGGGACTAGTTACAGAGGTCTGGGACTAGTTACAGAGGTCTGGGGACTAGTTACAGAGGTCTGGGGACCTTTTACAGAGGTCTGGGGCTTGTTACAGAGGTCAGGGGACTAGTTACCGAGGTCTGGGACTACTTACAGAGGCCTGGGGACTAGTTACAGAGGCATGGGGACTTGTTACAGAGGTCTGGGACTAGATACAGAGACCAGGGACCACTTGCAGAGGCCTGGGACTAGTTACAGAGGCCTGGGGACTACTTACAGAGGTCTGGGGACTAGTTACAGAGGTCTGGGTACTAGTTAGAGCGGTCTGGGGACTAGTTACAGAGGTCTGGGGACTAGTTAGAGCGGTCTGGGGACTAGTTACAGAGGTCTGCGGACCATTTACAGAAGTTTGGGACTAGTTACAGAGGTCTGGGGACCATTTACAGAGGTCCGGGACTAGTTACAGGGGCCTGGGGACTAGTTGCAGACTTCTGGGACTAGTTACAGAGGTCTGGGGACCTTTTACAGAGGTCTGGGACTAGTTACAGAGGTCTGGGACTAGGTGCAGACGTCCGGAATAAGTTGCAGAGGCCTGGGGACTTGATGCAGTGGTCTGGGGCTTGTTACAGAGGTCTGGGGACTAGTTACCGAGGTCTGGGACTACTTACAGAGGCATGGGGACTTGTTACAGAGGTCTGGGACTAGTTACACTGGCCTGGGACTAGATACAGAGACCAGGGACCACTTACAGAGGCCTGGGATTGGTTATAGAGGTCTGGGGACTAGATACAGAGACCAGGGACCACTTACAGAGGCCTGGGATTGGTTATAGAGGTCTGGGGACTAGATACAGAGGTCTGGGACTAGATACAGTGGTCTGGGGACCACTTGCAGAGGCCTGGGACTAGTTACAGAGGCCTGGGGACTACTTACAGAGGTCTGGGGACTAGTTACAGAGGTCTGGGTACTAGTTAGAGCGGTCTGGGGACTAGTTACATAGGTCTGGGGACCATTTACAGAGCTTTGGGACTAGTTACAGAGCTTTGGGGCCAGTTACAGAGGTCTGGGGACTAGTTACAGAGGTCTGGGGACCATTTACAGAGGTCTGGGGACTAGTTACAGAGGTCCAGGACTAGTTACAGAGGTCTGAGGACTAGTTACAGAGGTCCAGGACTAGTTTCAGAGGTCTGGGGACTAGTTACAGAGGTCTGGGGACCATTTACAGAGCTTTGGGACTAGTTACAGAGCTTTGGGGCTAGTTACAGAGGTCTGGGGACTAGTTACAGAGGTCTGGGGACCATTTACAGAGGTCTGGGGACTAGTTACAGAGGTCCAGGACTAGTTACAGAGGTCTGAGGACTAGTTACAGAGGTCCAGGACTAGTTACAGAGGTCCAGGACTAGTTACAGAGGTCTGAGGACTAGTTACAGAGGTCCAGGACTAGTTACAGAGGTCTGGGGACTAGTTACAGAGGTCCAGGACTAGTTACAGAGGTTTGGGACTAGTTACAGGGGCCTGGGGACTAGTTGCAGAGTTCTGGGGACCTTTTACAGAGGTCTGGGACTAGTTACAGAGGTCTGGGACTAGGTGCAGACGTCCGGAATAAGTTGCAGAGGTCTGGGGACATGATGCAGTGGTCTGGGGCTTGTTACAGAGGTCTGGGGACTAGTTACCGAGGTCTGGGACTAGTTACAGAGGCCTGGGACCACTTACAGAGGTCTGGGACTAGTTACAGAGGTCTGAGGACTAGTTACAGAGGTCTGAGACTAGTTACAGGGGTCTGGGACCAGTTAAAGAGGTCTGAGGACTAGTTACAGAGATCTGAGGACTAGTTACCGAGGTCCAGGACTAGTTACAGAGGGCTGGGACCACTTACAGAGGCCTGGGACCACTGACAGAGGTCTGGGACTAGTTACAGAGATCTGAGGACTAGTTACAGAGGTCTGAGGACTAGTTACAGAGATCTGAGGACTAGTTACAGAGGTCTGGGACTAGTTACAGAGATCTGAGGACTAGTTACAGAGGTCTGGGACTAGTTACAGAGATCTGAGGACTAGTTACAGAGGTCTGGGACTAGTTACAGAGATCTGAGGACTAGTTACAGAGGTCTGAGGACTAGTTACAGAGATCTGAGGACTAGTTACAGAGGGCTGGGACCACTTACAGAGGCCTGGGACCACTGACAGAGGTCTGGGACTAGTTACAGAGGCCTGGGACCACTTACAGAGGTCTGGGACTAGTTACAGAGGTCTGGGACTAGTTACAGAGGTCTGAGGACTAGTTACAGAGATCTGAGGACTAGTTACCGAGGTCCAGGACTAGTTACAGAGGTCTGAGGACTAGTTACAGAGGTCCAGGACTAGTTACAGAGGTCTGAGGACTAGTTACAGAGGTCCAGGACTAGTTACAGAGGTCTGGGACTAGTTACAGAGGTCTTACCCACAGCAGGTAATAAGTAAAGACATGAGGGATGTTTAAGGCTCAGGTGATTTGTCTGTAAAGGCCTTAAAGTCTTAACTTTCAGCTGTTTGGAGAAGCAGTTTGTGTTTGAGGTGATAAAGAGAACAAACTGATCGGTGTGTTGAAATGATGAACTTCCTCAGTGTTGATCAGATCAGATTAAGACTTCTGTGGAGGACTGACACGTTTCTCTGAGAACCAGCTGCTGTGGTTAAAAACCATTTCCATCCCCTACATTTGTCAACAAGTGCCAAAGGCCTGGGACCACTTACAGAGGTTTGGGACTAGTTACAGGGGCCTGGGGACTAGTTGCAGAGTTCTGGGGACCTTTTACAGAGGTCTGGGACTAGTTACAGAGGTCTGGGACTAGGTGCAGAGGTCTGGGGACATGATGCAGTGGTCTGGGGCTTGTTACAGAGGTCTGGGGACTAGTTACCGAGGTCTGGGACTAGTTACAGAGGCCTGGGACCACTTACAGAGGTCTGGGACTAGTTACAGAGGTCTGAGGACTAGTTACAGAGATCTGAGGACTAGTTACAGAGGGCTGGGACCACTTACAGAGGCCTGGGACCACTGACAGAGGTCTGGGACTAGTTACAGAGGTCTGGGACTAGTTACAGAGATCTGAGGACTAGTTACAGAGGTCTGAGGACTAGTTACAGAGATCTGAGGACTAGTTACAGAGGGCTGGGACCACTTACAGAGGCCTGGGACCACTGACAGAGGTCTGGGACTAGTTACAGAGGCCTGGGACCACTTACAGAGGTCTGGGACTAGTTACAGAGGTCTGGGACTAGTTACAGAGGTCTGAGGACTAGTTACAGAGATCTGAGGACTAGTTACCGAGGTCCAGGACTAGTTACAGAGGTCTGAGGACTAGTTACAGAGGTCCAGGACTAGTTACAGAGGTCTGAGGACTAGTTACAGAGGTCCAGGACTAGTTACAGAGGTCTGGGACTAGTTACAGAGGTCTTACCCACAGCAGGTAATAAGTAAAGACATGAGGGATGTTTAAGGCTCAGGTGATTTGTCTGTAAAGGCCTTAAAGTCTTAACTTTCAGCTGTTTGGAGAAGCAGTTTGTGTTTGAGGTGATAAAGAGAACAAACTGATCGGTGTGTTGAAATGATGAACTTCCTCAGTGTTGATCAGATCAGATTAAGACTTCTGTGGAGGACTGACACGTTTCTCTGAGAACCAGCTGCTGTGGTTAAAAACCATTTCCATCCCCTACATTTGTCAACAAGTGCCAAAGGCCTGGGACCACTTACAGAGGTTTGGGACTAGTTACAGGGGCCTGGGGACTAGTTGCAGAGTTCTGGGGACCTTTTACAGAGGTCTGGGACTAGTTACAGAGGTCTGGGACTAGGTGCAGAGGTCTGGGGACATGATGCAGTGGTCTGGGGCTTGTTACAGAGGTCTGGGGACTAGTTACCGAGGTCTGGGACTAGTTACAGAGGCCTGGGACCACTTACAGAGGTCTGGGACTAGTTACAGAGGTCTGAGGACTAGTTACAGAGATCTGAGGACTAGTTACAGAGGGCTGGGACCACTTACAGAGGCCTGGGACCACTGACAGAGGTCTGGGACTAGTTACAGAGATCTGAGGACTAGTTACAGAGGTCTGAGGACTAGTTACAGAGATCTGAGGACTAGTTACAGAGGTCTGGGACTAGTTACAGAGATCTGAGGACTAGTTACAGAGGTCTGGGACTAGTTACAGAGATCTGAGGACTAGTTACAGAGGTCTGGGACTAGTTACAGAGATCTGAGGACTAGTTACAGAGGTCTGAGGACTAGTTACAGAGATCTGAGGACTAGTTACAGAGGGCTGGGACCACTTACAGAGGCCTGGGACCACTGACAGAGGTCTGGGACTAGTTACAGAGGCCTGGGACCACTTACAGAGGTCTGGGACTAGTTACAGAGGTCTGGGACTAGTTACAGAGGTCTGAGGACTAGTTACAGAGATCTGAGGACTAGTTACCGAGGTCCAGGACTAGTTACAGAGGTCTGAGGACTAGTTACAGAGGTCCAGGACTAGTTACAGAGGTCTGAGGACTAGTTACAGAGGTCCAGGACTAGTTACAGAGGTCTGGGACTAGTTACAGAGGTCTTACCCACAGCAGGTAATAAGTAAAGACATGAGGGATGTTTAAGGCTCAGGTGATTTGTCTGTAAAGGCCTTAAAGTCTTAACTTTCAGCTGTTTGGAGAAGCAGTTTGTGTTTGAGGTGATAAAGAGAACAAACTGATCGGTGTGTTGAAATGATGAACTTCCTCAGTGTTGATCAGATCAGATTAAGACTTCTGTGGAGGACTGACACGTTTCTCTGAGAACCAGCTGCTGTGGTTAAAAACCATTTCCATCCCCTACATTTGTCAACAAGTGCCAAAGGCCTGGGACCACTTACAGAGGTTTGGGACTAGTTACAGGGGCCTGGGGACTAGTTGCAGAGTTCTGGGGACCTTTTACAGAGGTCTGGGACTAGTTACAGAGGTCTGGGACTAGGTGCAGAGGTCTGGGGACATGATGCAGTGGTCTGGGGCTTGTTACAGAGGTCTGGGGACTAGTTACCGAGGTCTGGGACTAGTTACAGAGGCCTGGGACCACTTACAGAGGTCTGGGACTAGTTACAGAGGTCTGAGGACTAGTTACAGAGATCTGAGGACTAGTTACAGAGGGCTGGGACCACTTACAGAGGCCTGGGACCACTGACAGAGGTCTGGGACTAGTTACAGAGGTCTGGGACTAGTTACAGAGATCTGAGGACTAGTTACAGAGGTCTGAGGACTAGTTACAGAGATCTGAGGACTAGTTACAGAGGGCTGGGACCACTTACAGAGGCCTGGGACCACTGACAGAGGTCTGGGACTAGTTACAGAGGCCTGGGACCACTTACAGAGGTCTGGGACTAGTTACAGAGGTCTGGGACTAGTTACAGAGGTCTGAGGACTAGTTACAGAGATCTGAGGACTAGTTACCGAGGTCCAGGACTAGTTACAGAGGTCTGAGGACTAGTTACAGAGGTCCAGGACTAGTTACAGAGGTCTGAGGACTAGTTACAGAGGTCCAGGACTAGTTACAGAGGTCTGGGACTAGTTACAGAGGTCTTACCCACAGCAGGTAATAAGTAAAGACATGAGGGATGTTTAAGGCTCAGGTGATTTGTCTGTAAAGGCCTTAAAGTCTTAACTTTCAGCTGTTTGGAGAAGCAGTTTGTGTTTGAGGTGATAAAGAGAACAAACTGATCGGTGTGTTGAAATGATGAACTTCCTCAGTGTTGATCAGATCAGATTAAGACTTCTGTGGAGGACTGACACGTTTCTCTGAGAACCAGCTGCTGTGGTTAAAAACCATTTCCATCCCCTACATTTGTCAACAAGTGCCAAAGGCCTGGGACCACTTACAGAGGTTTGGGACTAGTTACAGGGGCCTGGGGACTAGTTGCAGAGTTCTGGGGACCTTTTACAGAGGTCTGGGACTAGTTACAGGGGCCTGGGGACTAGTTGCAGAGTTCTGGGGACCTTTTACAGAGGTCTGGGACTAGTTACAGAGGTCTGGGGACTAGGTGCAGACGTCCGGAATAAGTTGCAGAGGTCTGGGGACTTGATGCAGTGGTCTGGGGCTTGTTACAGAGGTCTGGGGACTAGTTACCGAGGTCTGGGACTAGTTACAGAGGCCTGGGGACTAGTTACCGAGGTCTGGGACTAGTTATATATTATTATTATAGATATATATTTATATACGTGGTCTGTTGTGTTTGTGCAGCCGAGCAGCAGAGAGGAAGAGGAGGAGGAGGAAGTGCTGAGAGGATGGATGTTCATCTGCCCTTCGTTGGACCGGAGGAGGAGCAGGAGGAGCAGGAGGAGCAGGAGGAGGAGGAGGAGGAGACAGACTCTTCCATCAGTGATGCTTTTTAGAAGTAAAGAAACTGACCTTCATCATTGTTGTGTTCTGGAGGGCTGATGATGGTGATCATGGGCCACCGTAGTTCTCCAGGTCGTAACCTGCAGCCTCACTCAACCACCACCACCCCCCCACCCCCACCCCCACCAGAGCACAGGACAGACTACAATGTGCCACTGAAATGTAACAAGGCTTTTAATTTGAAACATACAGGAAGTGTTGAGTTTGTATAAAATAATGAAGGAAGTGATCAGATGTTCAGATCTGACAGGTAAAGGGGACAAAGTGGTTCAACCCTCTGGGATCAGGAAGTCATCGTCACACACACTCACACACACCGTCTTTAATGATCACCACCTTCTGATGGATGAACGTCAAATGATGTCTCCATGGAAACAAACCAGCCAACACACACAGGTTGTGAAGGAGTCCCTGATCCGGGTCGTGGTTCTGGTCTGGATCACATGATGGACTCTGGTGGTTTGTGGGTCCATAAATAGCAGGAAGCTCTTTTCTTTGTTGGCTTCATGAATTCTTTACGAGCTCTTTTGTCTTCACGTCCGTCTGCAGCGTCCGCCCATCTCCACCTTCCTGATCCTGGTCCTGATCCGGGTCCCGGTCCCGATCCAGGCCCAGATCCTGGTCCTGATCCTGATGCTATAGACCAATAAACCACCCACAGAACCAGGGTTCAGGGTTTGTTTCAGTACGTCTGAACATCAATTCTAGTTTACAAACGGTCCGTCATCAGAACACGACTTTAATAATTAATGATTTATTTTCTCCTTTCTTTAGTCGAACTGGTGAACGTGTGTGTGTTTCAGTGTGATCACTACAGAGAGAGACCACAAACAGCACACACACCAGACTACATTCACTAAAACAGGGATTTTAGAGCTGCTGCTCCATCAGTCAGAGTGTTTGTGTTGCTGTGGGACTTTGGTGTTTTAAAAGTTTTAGTTTAGATCCAACATAATATTTGTGTAACACAAACACACTGACTGATGGAGCAGCAGCTCTAAAATCCCTGTTTTAGTGAATGTAGTCTGGTGTGTGTGCTGTTTGTGGTTAAACCAAAAGGATCTTCCAGGTCTCTCTCTGTAGGGATCCTTTCCATGATGCTGTCACACACTTAGAATAACTCAGTGGATCAAACAAGCGTGTCTCCTCAGGATGAAGACCATGGACTGTGGCTGAAAGCCTCTGAACCCGTCAGACCTGCTGAGCCTTCCTTCATCACCACATAACAATAATAATCAGAGCAGAAACAAACGATCATCTTGAGCTGAAGATCAGATCAGATTCACGTTAACAGGAAGCTAAGATGAATCCTTTCACAGTAAAGTTCAGTCAGATTAGTGCCCCCCCTTCCCCCCGCATTAACATACAAATGAGGCTCAGACCTCATTAACACAGTTTAAACTGGGACGACCCAAAAACCGGAGACAGTTTATTGACAGCAGAGAACAATAAAGATTAGTGAACAATAACAACATTATTTTATGTCCTGAACAAATCTGACACAAAAACCTGTTTAACTTTGTTTTAATTTCAGAATAAACCAGGAACGAAAGATTCTGAATACTTAAATGTTGATTCATATGATCTGAATTTTGATTTTGTTCACAATAAACTGAACATGTGTGAAAATATTATTTCAAATCCGCTCTTTAAAAACTGGAGTGTGGCCCTTGAATAGGGGGCTTTAGGACCCGGCGGAGGCCCGACCCAGGAGGAGGGCGGAGCGTCAAGTTCGCGGGAATCAACACAATCGGACCGGAAGTGGTGTGAATGTTCCCTCCAAAATAAAGTTTAATAGAAGGCTGAGAGCTGCTGTAACAGGCGAAGTGCTGGAAAACCCAACGAATAAAGTGAACGAAGCCTCTCAGGTTTGATTTATCCTCAAAATGTTTGTTTTTCTGTTTCTTATGTGTTCAGTTCACCTCAAAATATTACATTGAAACTAAAATTGAATTTAAGAATGAATCATTTGTATATTTGCAGCAGTGAAACGTAAAGTATCCGACTACTTGAGTATTTTCTGCTGAAACAGATTCTGATCAATAATCAGTGATAGTGATTGATTACAGATTAAACTACCAGCAGGAGAACGCTGCCATTAAGCTGATGAACACATGAGTGATCAATAATAGAACATTACTTTTACTTTAGTACTTTCACTGCAGTAAAGGAAGTGAGTACTGATACACAGTAGAAACACTGTGACGTCCTCA
>NC_092024.1:25413341-25423341 GCF_042242105.1 Pempheris klunzingeri | reverse complement strand
TCAGAGCTCCTCTTGGCCGGCACCCTCTTCCTCCTCTTCCTCCCAAGCTCCCTCCACAAAGCGCCTGGACAGCTACATCTACAGCCTGCTGCAGCGGCGGGTGCTGCCCGTCAGGACCAGCAGGCCCAGGACCACCATCAGCACCGAGCCGTCAAAGAGTGTCCTGAGGCAGGCCAGTTTGTGTGTGAGGACGGCGTCCGGACCCGGCTCTGGGTCTGGTTTTGGGACTCTGAAACCCTCACATCTGGCTGGAGAGGCGTCAGAAGGTGGCCCCACTTCCCCTCCTCAGAGGTTACGGCCTGAGGATCAAGAGACCCAAAGTGTTCCCTGTGATGACAGCGTTGACATGATGCAGAATACTCAAACCCAAAGCAGCTCTCTTCTTCATAATGGGAACCAAAATGGCCACTCAGTCTCTACTGGGGACGTGAACACGAGCACCAATATTCTGCTGAAGAAGACAAGCAGGAGGCTCCTCCCCCCTTCAGCGGTGTCCACCGCCACAAAAGACTCCAGGGAGCTGGACAACCCCAAAGCCAGCTCCTCCCCGAAAGAGTACAAGCACCTGTGCTGCCCCCCCAACCAGGATCAGCCCCTCAAATCACAGCCGGTAGTCAAAACTCAGAGGAAGAGTCCTCAGATGGGCCAGACGCAGACGGGTGATGGGTCGGCGCTGGAGAGATCCAGTCTGGGTTCTTCTTCCCAGAGTCAGGAAGACGCAGGAGGAGAGGGAAGAGGGACTCGCATGGTTAACGGCAACTACATCCCCACCCAACGGCAGAACATCAAGCTCCACAAAGGCGGCAGCAAGAAAGTCAAGACTGTCAAGGTGAAGATGAGCCGAGCCTCTCAATACCAGGAGCCTCCATCAGAGAGCAGAGGGGATAAACACCACAATAGGGCTGCTTCCAAAAAGTCCCGGCTGCTGGACGACAGCGGCTCCCTCCACATCAGAGGCTCCAGGAGAGCATCGGGTGGCAGTGGTGGGGTGTCGTCATCCAGATTAAAACGCCTCCCTGCATCCATCCCAGAGGGCCGAGCTCTGGACAAACACGCCACATTGACGCTGAGCAGTGTGCGGTCAGGAGCATCCAGGCACCATCACCATGGAAACCACCACCACCACAGTGGTCACCACCACCATCATCATCATCACCATGGACGTGACCAGATCGTGGTCGTTGCCAAACCGAAGTACAAACGAAGTGACTACCGGCGGTTGCGAGCAATCATGGAGGTGCCGTACGATCAGGCGTTCAGACGCACTCAGCGGCGACAGAGGAAGGAGCTGTTAGACCATCCGGCTGCTAGCATGTACCCCCCCTCCGACGGGCAGGTGAGCAGCCTGTATGCCTGCGTGGGAGGAAGCGACTCAGAGTACTCGGCTGAGTGCGCATCACTCTTCCACTCCACCATCTTGGACACGAGTGAGGACGAGAGGTCCAACTACACCACAAACCGATTCGGAGACAGCGAGTCCAGCGTGGAGGAGGACGTGGAGGAGAGCACTGCCACAAGCGACACAGAGGAGAGCGGAGGAGGGGGCGCTGGCGGCGGGACAGGGGGAGCAGACAGGGGGCGGAGACAGCTGACAGATCGGGGCGGGGCCAGGGTGGCGGGGCAGGAAATGACTGCATCTCAAGCAAAGGCCCTCGTCAAGATCAAGGCCTCACACAACCTGAAGAAGAGGATCCTGAGGTTCAGGTCGGGTTCTCTGAAACTCATGACCACTGTGTGAGTCAGCCAGGGGTGGGCAGAGTCCCCTGCTGCTGTCTGGAGTCATATCTGTTGGCGTGCCTTACCAACGAATCCAGCTGTGGACCACCTAACCCAAACCTGAAGGACAAACAGACAGTCCTGTGGTAGGACGTGATGCTTGGCGAGTTCTCCACCGACCAACCCCGAGAGACAAACTCAAACCGTCATCCATCTTCGTAAAAGCATGTGTGACATTTTTCCTCACTGATTCCCAACAAGAAACAAATCAGCCTGTTTTTACGATCTCCCCCCATCCTGTCATACCCTTTAGATTTTAGTCAGTGGGTTCATTTGACTCTTCAAACTGTCGCCATCTTCCCCGTTGAGTCCACCTGAATGAGTCAGTATTGGGGCCATTGTGGCTTCAGGAGAACAAGTGTCGTCACCTCTGTTGCCTTCTGTTCTCAAGTTCTTCTGTTAAAAGGGAACATGAAGTAGAATCTGGTTTTGTTGTCAGTAACGTTTCAGCCGTAACACAATTGATTAGCAGCAATAGATTGTCATCAACTTTAGCCTCGTTTCCACCCGAAGCTTTTAGCTCCACGATTTGGTTTCGAGGAACTAAAAGGTTCCCTCAGCCCGCCTCGGTCTCTGTTTTCACCGCCAAGATTCGTCAGATTGAAATGAAATTTAAAATGAACGTACGGCAGTTCTTACATCGTTGTGCTTTCTTCTGTAACTTAAGCACAAAATAATTATTATTTGGACAAAATAAACGTGGATCTGTGGTCGGTCCTCGGGTTGGACAGGCCAGCTCAGAAATAACTGTCTGATAACAGTGGGCGGGTAGCAAATGGTCGAAGTAAAACCTCATTATTGAGGCGCCGCAATGGGTGTGCGTGAATTCTGCTGTTACAAGTTGTCACTTGTTCCTCCAACCCGCCCATCGAGGAGCCACACAGAATACCATTCAGAGACTAAATAATGTGCTAAGATAGTAATCTGAAGTACAAAAGATGATCTAAGCCAACATTTGCAGGGCCAACCCAACTACTACCACATACCACAGCACAAGGTTGTTCACGTGGAGTCTGAGAGTAAAACATAGACTATAGAACGTGGCCACTGTGATTTCACCCGTTGGTTTCCACTCGAAGTCTCCAGTTTGGCTTTACAGGCACCGCCATCTTGTTTTTTTGGAGCCAGAAGTGATATTCAGAGTTGGTCTCTGATTGGTTAGTGAGCAGGTAACCCCACCCTCAAGCCCCCCCCCCCGTGTATCTTCCTCTAAATGGACCATAATTGACTAAATGCACGTGCTGATATGCTGAAGAAGACAGTAAACTAGAGACTGAGAGCAGAAACTCATCAGGAAAATGTTCACTGAGCTGATAGAAGAGAGAAGTCACCTCATTTCCTCATTGACTTCCATCCAATTAGACTTCTGTTTAGAGCCAGTGGAGTCGCCCCCTGCTGGACATTAGAGAGGATGCAGCTTTAAGGCTCTTCAGTATCGGCTTCACTGTTCAGACCCAGAGGACACCGACACTCTTTACACGGACTGATACCGACCAATCAGAGGACACTTCTTTATAGACTGATACCGACCAATCAGAGGACGCTTCTTTATAGACTGATACCGACCAATCAGAGGACGCTTCTTTACAGACTGATACCGACCAATCAGAGGACGCTTCTTTACAGACTGATACCGACCAATCAGAGGACGCTTCTTTATAGACTGATACCGACCAATCAGAGGACGCTTCTTTACAGACTGATACCGACCAATCAGAGGACGCTTCTTTACAGACTGATACCGACCAATCAGAGGACGCTTCTTTATAGACTGATACCGACCAATCAGAGGACGCTTCTTTACAGACTGATACCGACCAATCAGAGGACGCTTCTTTACAGACTGATACCGACCAATCAGAGGACGCTTCTTTACAGACTGATACCGACCAACCAGAGGACGCTTCTTTACAGACTGATACCGACCAATCAGAGGACGCTTCTTTACAGACTGATACCGACCAATCAGAGGACGCTTCTTTATACAGACTGATACCGACCAATCAGAGGACGCTTCTTTATACAGACTGATACCGACCAATCAGAGGACGCTTCTTTATACAGACTGATACCGACCAATCAGAGGACGCTTCTTTACAGACTGATACCGACCAATCAGAGGACGCTTCTTTATAGACTGATACCGACCAATCAGAGGACGCTTCTTTATACAGACTGATACCGACCAATCAGAGGACGCTTCTTTACACAGACTGATACCGACCAATCAGAGGACGCTTCTTTATAGACTGATACCGACCAATCAGAGGACGCTTCTTTATAGACTGATACCGACCAATCAGAGGACGCTTCTTTACAGACTGATACTGACCAATCAGAGGACGCTTCTTTATACAGACTGATACCGACCAATCAGAGGACGCTTCTTTATAGACTGATACCGACCAATCAGAGGACGCTTCTTTATACAGACTGATACCGACCAATCAGAGGACGCTTCTTTACACAGACTGATACCGACCAATCAGAGGACGCTTCTTTATAGACTGATACCGACCAATCAGAGGACGCTTCTTTATACAGACTGATACCGACCAATCAGAGGACGCTTCTTTACAGACTGATACCGACCAATCAGAGGACGCTTCTTTACAGACTGATACCGACCAATCAGAGGACGCTTCTTTACACAGACTGATACCGACCAATCAGAGGACGCTTCTTTACAGACTGATACCGACCAATCAGAGGACGCTTCTTTATACAGACTGATACCGACCAATCAGAGGACGCTTCTTTACAGACTGATACCGACCAATCAGAGGACGCTTCTTTATAGACTGATACCGACCAATCAGAGGACGCTTCTTTATACAGACTGATACCGACCAATCAGAGGACGCTTCTTTATAGACTGATACCGACCAATCAGAGGACGCTTCTTTATACAGACTGATACCGACCAATCAGAGGACGCTTCTTTACAGACTGATACCGACCAATCAGAGGACGCTTCTTTATACAGACTGATACCGACCAATCAGAGGACGCTTCTTTACAGACTGATACCGACCAATCAGAGGACGCTTCTTTACAGACTGATACCGACCAATCAGAGGACGCTTCTTTATACAGACTGATACCGACCAATCAGAGGACGCTTCTTTATAGACTGATACCGACCAATCAGAGGACGCTTCTTTATAGACTGATACCGACCAATCAGAGGACGCTTCTTTATCCAGACTGATACCGACCAATCAGAGGACGCTTCTTTATAGACTGATACCGACCAATCAGAGGACGCTTCTTTATACAGACTGATACCGACCAATCAGAGGACGCTTCTTTACAGACTGATACCGACCAATCAGAGGACGCTTCTTTACAGACTGATACCGACCAATCAGAGGACGCTTCTTTACACAGACTGATACCGACCAATCAGAGGACGCTTCTTTACAGACTGATACCGACCAATCAGAGGACGCTTCTTTATACAGACTGATACCGACCAATCAGAGGACGCTTCTTTACAGACTGATACCGACCAATCAGAGGACGCTTCTTTATAGACTGATACCGACCAATCAGAGGACGCTTCTTTATAGACTTATACCGACCAATCAGAGGACGCTTCTTTACAGACTGATACCGACCAATCAGAGGACGCTTCTTTATAGACTGATACCGACCAATCAGAGGACGCTTCTTTACAGACTGATACCGACCAATCAGAGGACGCTTCTTTATCCAGACTGTTTGGTAAACAGAAGGAACACCAAACATCTGAAGGCACATGGACTCATTAAAGTTCCCCAATTCAAATCTAGTTCATGACATCAAACAGACCAACATGGCTGCCTGATCAAAACACGTATCACCTGAAGAAGTTTGCACACTTTTACAGACTAAGATTTTCCTCTTGTCATAAATCTGTGTTTATGTCCGTAGAGCTCAGCCAATGAGATAAGCCCCCAACTGCCCGAATTCAGGACAAATGCAGCATTTGATGCTTTAGGGAAGCTACTGTTGGTTTGGATTTAGCCAATCAAATTGGCCCTCCTCCACCCCCTGACCCTCTCCTGGCCTAACAACCGCCTCTGAAGTCTTGTTAGTCAAACCTGAACAGACAAACGAGGTCTCTGTCTGCTTCAAACTAAATAGCTAGTACGAGGATACCGCCCTCATTTTAGTACCATTATTGTTTCAGTTGGCAGTTTGCTCACAGCCTGTAACACCGTCCAGTAAAGTGGGACGGGGCCACGTTCAGGTGGACAGATACCTGGTTGGTTCACAGGGGCCTTGATGAGCCTTCAAGCAGGTTGGTCCAGTCCTGATGGTGGTGATGGTGGGAACAGAGGATCTTAGAACCTGCCAAACAATCCAACCAACACTTTGTTTGAAGCATTGAGAGGCCTTCGTGTACTTTCGTTCGGCCGTTTGGATTTTCCTCGATTTTCCGTCTTCTCTCATCCATTTGTGCATTTGTGGGCAAAATTCTCCTTGTGTTTGGTGGAAACACACCTTCAGATGTCTCTTCTCGTCTCCAGAAGGCTCTTCAGGCGTTGGGTTGAGGCTTTTTGGGTCGTACCTTGCTGCAGTAATCTCCTTATTTCCTGCACTTTGAGACAAACAGTCGGGACAGGACGGACGGTGTGATCCTGTTCATCTGTTATTTGTATGTAGCCTTGTTTTATATTTATTATCACGTGAACTTTAGCAGCACGGCACGCCAAACATCTGTAAATGCTTCTGTTTTTACTAAACAGTCCTGATTTAAGTTACATTTTTTCGATGAAAGCTATTTAAGCCCTAATATATTTGCTTGGTACGTGTTTGGTCAAACACATGGTACTGACTGACTCTGTGAACACTTCCACCACTGCTGCCATCATAACCTGTTTTTACAGCATTTAGAAGTGTGGGTGAAACCCAGGCCGCTTGTTTTTATTTTAGAGGTTTTTATCGTCACTGTTGGTCAAAAATCTGATTCTCCAGTTTTGGTGGTTATTCTGCTTTCAGACCAGTGGAGTGATGTTTGACTGTTTCTCCACAACCTGAGACCATTTCAATGTAAAAAAGATTAGCTGGATCATCCAGCAGAAAGTTTTCAAATGTTTGTCCTGGAGATGCATGGAGATCAATGTTTTGATCAGCCTTTTGTGCCAATGTCATCATATGCTGCTGGAGCTTTGATCAAATCTGCAACGACGTGGAATAAAGTCACTGAAATGCTGTTGAAACCTTGATGTTAGCTGATCTGGATGTGAAAACACCGACCACACTTTCCTGGTTTTGGACAATTGAACAATGTCCACAAACATTTTAGTAGTTTTTAGCCAGCATTGAGGTTCATTGTCTGTCGTCAGATGACTCTGATGTTTCAGTTGTGTTCAGTGCTGAGATGTTTTTAGCTTAGCTTAGCACAGAGACTGGAAGCTGCTAGCCAACATAGTAAAACAGCTAGCACAACCAATACTGTGTTAGGGTTTATGGATGAGCTATAAATGGTTAGCATAGCACAAGCTACCTAAACATCAACCACCTGCAAACAGCTAGCATATTTAATGTTATGTAACCTGGTACTAGCTAAGTGGTGTCATACGGGGATTTTTTTAGACTAGCTTAGCACAAAGGCTAGAAGCAGGAGGAAACTGCACGTCGTTGATTAAACAGGTGTAGAAATAGAAATGTAAAAAGAAGACTGTGGTTTCAGTTTGGTGTTTTTTCTTTAGCTAGCAAGCAAACATGTCAGCTCTCTAGCTAACAACATTTAGCTGATCATCGTCTGAGGCGGTGACTTGGGGAATGAACAGCAGCCTGCTAGCTACATGCCGTTGTTGTTGACAACATGACGTGATTATCATGCTTGCTGTCATGTCAGTTTTATGTGATCAAATCACTAAATTAGCAGCAGATTTTCACGTTTCTCTTTGGGGGGAGGTGCGCTAACAGTCTCCCTCTGCTTCCAGTCTTTTTGCTAAGCTAGGCTAAGCGTGGTCACACAGATAAAACTGGTACTGATCTTCTCACTGAACAACAGCGAGCTGGGAATGAGTTTGCTTAAAGCTCTTTAACCTGATTGTTCTCGTCTATTCTGGTCCAGAGTTGACACGTTCCAGATATAATTATCTCCCACAAAGCTTTAAAAAGCCTCAGTTAGCTTCAGCTGCCTCATGCCGTCTCTCTGTTGAGCTGTTTCCTCTCCCACTGATCGTCTCTGGAAACAGTTTACATTTAAAACTTGAGTGTTAAATGGCCAAAAACTCCTGCAGAGGTTCCTGCCTCACACTGAACCGACGGCACGACTCTGTAAATGATCACATATGCAACTGTAGACGACTGTTACTGATCTGTGTGTATATATAATGTCTAATACGGTGCTTAACCTTTTTATGCTTCATTAAATGTGGACTTAAACATCCGTGTTTCGTTGTTCTGGGTTCGTCTGTTTCCTCTGGCCTCAAATCCTGGATCCTGACAGCCGCAGCAGCTCAGAGGGGTTTTGTCCCAGTTGGCATCCAGTAAAAACTTGTCCCGTCTCCCTGCTGCTGAGCCCGATCACAAGACAGGTACGCAGTGTGTGTGTGTGTGTGTGTGTGTGTGTGTGTGTGTGTGTGCGCTAAGCTGCCTCACACACTCCTGACTGTGACCTCTGTAGGAAATCTGTATATCTGCATGTTTCTCACAGATCTGTGATGAATTCTCCTCTGCAGCAGCACAGACATCAGACCAGTGTGAGCGTCTCTGCAGGCAGTGTGCTAAATATGCTAACCATGCTAACACGAGCAGCACATGGACGTCTACAGAGACGGTTTTTGGGAGGGGCTCCGGGAGGCCAGTGTGACCTGGAGGCCAAACTGTGTAACTACAACAATGGCGTCCGTCGTGACGGCGTTGGGCCCAAAGAGACGCTTTCCTCAGACTCTTACTGTGAAAGAGACGCCTGTAAATCGGGATAAATGAGTCATTTCACCATCTTTCAGTGTGAGAACATTTGGAAAGTCTAGAAGAGCAGCCTGATTAAATCATTTTAGCCTTCAGGTGGTTCGTCTCCGTCAAGCGACAACTGAATATCTGCCTCACGTTACCTGCTCAAGTTTGGTCACCAGATTGTTCGTGTTACTCCAGAGAGTAAACACACTGACGGGAGCCGGGACGTGTGCTTGTTCTGCTTGTGCTAACTGGGCTAAAGCTCATGCTAACTGGGCTAAAGCTTGTGCTAACTGGGCTAAAGCTTGTGCTAACTGGGCTAAAGCTCGTGCTAACTGGGCTAAAGCTCTTGCTGACCGGGGCTAAAGCTCGTGCTAACTGGGCTAAAGCTCGTGCTAACTGGGCTAAAGCTCATGCTAACTGGGCTAAAGCTCGTGCTAACTGGGCTAAAGCTCGTGCTAACTGGGCTAAAGCTCGTGCTAACTGGGCTAAAGCTCGTGCTAACTGGGCTAAAACTTTCTGTCTCCCATCGTCTCTTGTCGTCTGTGTCTCTGCAGTAAGACACCGGGGGGATGTGATCTTGTTTTATGGGTCAGTCTGTTTTCGGAGAGAAGGCTGCTGGCTGTAATTAGTGCCACCACAAATCTTCCTGTTGATGTTCAGACGGTTCAGAGAGAGTTCAGCTCATCACACACACACACACACACACACACACACACACACACACACACACACACACACACACACTGATCCTCCTCCATATGAAAGCTCTTATGTAACTAAACAGACACTTTTAAGTGAAAGTTGAAGAACTGATCTGAGACGGTGGACGGTAGCTCAGGGTTTCTGTTTCTCATGTCGTCAAAAGCAGCGTTTATCATCTCACGCTGTAAAAAACACTGGTGTGTGATCACTGACCATGTTTTTGTGCCTCTCTGCTTGCCGTAGATCAGAATCAACTTTATTGACCAAGTTTGTACAAGCAAACAAGGAATCTGACTTTATGTACAGTAACGATATCAGTCCTCATAGATAGCAGTGAGCGCTCATCAGGGCGACGGCCTGGGGGAACAAACTGTCTCTGTAGCGGGAGAGGGAGGGGGGAGACCCCTCACCCCCCGCACATAAACTCTGTTCCCTTTGAGGCCTCTGGATGTGTGACCTTGATTAATATAAAGCCACCGACAACAAGGTGATGCATGTGTTCACTGCACAGTGTGTGTGTGTGTGTGTGTGTGTGTGTGTGTGTGTGTGTGTGCTGTCTCCCTCCACACTAACACACTGTTCAGCCTCAGTGCTGATAAACTGTTAGCATCATGCTAACCTA
>NC_092024.1:25370841-25400841 GCF_042242105.1 Pempheris klunzingeri | reverse complement strand
TTTGATTAGAACAGAAAGGTCACATCTGGACTAAAGTCTTGTCGCATACAAAACAAATGTACAGTAGAAATGATATATATATAAACATGCTACAGTAACATCACAGCATAAAGCTATGGTCCCTCCCACGCCTCAAATCATTTCTTGGTGAAGTCATCTGGAACGGCAAAGAAAGCTTCATCAAGATTCATCAGAGTTCATCGAGATTCTTTGGTTTCATCTTCCAAGCCTCCTCCTTCATCTCACCCCACACGTGCTCAGTGGTGTTCCTGTCTGGTGACTGGGCTGGCCAATCCTGGAGCACCTTGACCTTCTGCGCTTTCAGGAACTTTGATGTGGAGGCTGAAGTATGAGGAGCAGCGCCATCCTGCTGAAGAATTTGCCCTCTCTTGTGGTTTCGAATGTAGTGGGCAGATATTTCAGGCTGTTGATGTTCCAACGGGTCTTCTGCAGTTCTGCAGTTCAATGGATGATTCATCAGAAAAATCTACCTTGTGCCACTTGTCCTCTGTCCATCCTCTCACCAAGCTGTGGGCCTTTGCAAATGCAACACGATTTTTTAGTTGCCTTCTGTTTAATGCTGGTTTCTGAGCACTAATTTGGCCACGGAGACCACTGCCTGAGAGAATTAGACACACTGTTCTTCGAGATACAGGTTTCTGGTGACCACTGCTCATTGAAAAAGGGCCGGCCCTGGACCGTCGAAGCAACAAACGGTCCTCTCCAACAGCTGTCTCACGGGGTCTGCCTGACCTGGGCTTGTCATGAACTTCAGCAGTTTCTTCAGATTGTTTTCTTATCCTCTCCACTGGACGTTTGGATACGCTGAAGATGTCTGCCACCTCAGCGGCAGACTTGGTCTTCGGGTTCCTGATCTGTGGTTGAATCTTTGGCTTGTTGTGAGAGGTCAGGTTGTGCTTCAGATGAAGGTCTGGTGTGCTGGGGTTCTTTTTATACACACCTGGGAATGTGTTCATTACAGTATTTGTCACAGGTGAAGCTCTAATCTGTGATTGGTTGAATCATTTAAAGGCACGACAAGACTTTAGTCCAGATGTGACCTTTCTGTTCTAATCAAATGATCAAACTCACTGAATGATACAAAACCTTATTTTGGTACAATACACACAATCCTTCACACCAGCCAGGTCAGATCCCAACGGATCAGGTACAAGTCAAGGGACTGTAAGGTTCTCTGTGGTTCTCTGTATGGTTCTCTCTGGTTCTCTGTGGTTCTCTATGGTTCTCTGTATGGTTCTCTATGGTTCTGTATGGTTCTCTGTATGGTTCTCTGTGGTTCTCTGTGGTTCTCTGTATGGTTCTCTGTGGTTCTCTGTATGGTTCTCTGTGGTTCTCTATGGTTCTCTGTGGTTCTCTGTATGGTTCTCTGTATGGTTCTCTGTGGTTCTCTGTGGTTCTCTGTATGGTTCTCTGTGGTTCTCTGTATGGTTCTCTGTGGTTCTCTATGGTTCTCTGTATGGTTCTCTGTGGTTCTCTGTATGGTTCTCTGTGGTTCTCTGTGGTTCTCTGTATGGTTCTCTGTGGTTCTCTGTGGTTCTCTATGGTTCTCTGTATGGTTCTCTATGGTTCTCTGTGGTTCTCTGTATGGTTCTCTATGGTTCTCTGTGGTTCTCTGTATGGTTCTCTATGGTTCTCTATGGTTCTCTGTGGTTCTCTGTATGGTTCTCTATGGTTCTCTGTGGTTCTCTGTATGGTTCTCTGTGGTTCTCTGTGGTTCTCTATGGTTCTCCTGCTTCCTCCCACAGTCCAAACACCTGCAGGTTACTCTCCTCTGACACTGAAGGAGGAGCAGGTACAGGTGATGGATGTCTGTGCTCCGATGATCATGTGACCTGTGACATCACGTGCCGGAGGCTGTGTGTGTGAAAGTCGACTTCACCGACACTAAAAACCAAACAAACAGAAGTACTACAGTACTACAGTACTACAGTATCACGGTACTACGGTACTACAGTACTACAGTATCACGGTACTACAGTACTATGGTATCACGGTACTACAGTACTACAGTATCATGGTACTACAGTACTACAGTATCACGGTACTAAGGTACTACGGTACTACAGTACTACAGTACTATGGTACTACAGTACTACGGTACTACAGTACTACAGTACTATGGTACTACAGTACTACGGTACTACAGTACTACAGTACTATGGTACTACAGTACTACGGTACTACAGTATCACGATACTATAGTACTATGGTACTACGGTACTACAGTATCACGGTACTACGGTACTACGGTACTACAGTACTACAGTATCAGGGTACTATGGTACTACGGTACTACAGTACTACGGTACTACAGTATTACAGTATCACAGTACTACAGTACTACGGTACTACAGTATTACAGTATCACAGTACTACAGTACTACGGTACTACAGTACTACAGTATCACGGTACTACAGTACTACGGTATCACGGTACTACAGTACTATGGTATCACGGTACTATAGTACTACAGTACTACAGTACTACAGTATCATGGTACTACAGTACTACAGTATCATGGTACTACGGTACTACGGTACTACGGTACTACGGTACTACAGTACTACAGTACTACGGTACTACAGTATCACGGTACTACGGTACAATAGTACTACGGTACTACAGTATCACGGTACTACGGTACTACAGTACTACGGTACTACAGTATTACAGTATCACAGTACTACAGTACTACGGTACTACAGTATTACAGTATCACAGTACTACAGTACTACGGTTCTACAGTATTACAGTATCACAGTACTACAGTACTACGGTACTACAGTATCACAGTACTACGGTACTATGGTACTACTGTGCATACTTGTACTACAAGCAGACAGAGGTTCTTCAGCACAGAATTACAAAATAAAAGCCCTGAAATGAGAAGTAGAAATGTGGAGGATTTTCAGTATAAGTTGTGAGCCGTTATAGCGAAGGCAGGCTGTGAGGAGGAGGAAGAGGAGGAGGAGGAGGAGGATGAAGAGGAGGAGGAGGAGGAGGAGGAGGAGGAGGAGGAGTTTGTCTGGCTGGTCTCGCCCTCACACTGTTTTTCCTTCTTTCAGGAGCAGAACAGCCGCAAGATGAATGTGAGTCTGATTTCACTTCTCTGATGAAACATGAGCGAGTTTCTATGAAAACAAATTTGAACACAAAATGTGACTTAAAGCAGCCGTGTTTCTACCCATGATCCTCTCTGTCCACATCCTGGTGTCTGAGTGACTGGTAGGTAGTAAAAGTGTTGGAACTGGTCCAGTAGATCACCTCAGCCAGCAGACACCAAACGGGCTGCAATGGCTGCAACGTGATCCTTTGGGACAACTGCACCTGATCACAGTAGGTCCACTAAAAGAGCTTGTTTGATCCACTGACAGGCTCAGAGTGTTATTCTAAGTGTGTGACAGCATCATGGAAAGGATCCCTACAGAGAGAGACCTGGAAGATCCTTTTGGTTTAACCACAAACAGCACACACACCAGACTACATTCACTAAAACAGGGATTTTAGAGCTGCTGCTCCATCAGTCAGTGTGTTACTGTGTGTTACAGTGTGTTACAGTGTGTTACAGTGTGTGTTACAGTGTGTTACAGTGTGTTACAGTGTGTTACAGTGTGTTACTGTGTGTGTTACAGTGTGTTACAGTGTGTTACAGTGTGTTACTGTGTGTGTTACAGTGTGTTACTGTGTGTGTTACAGTGTGTTACTGTGTGTGTTACAGTGTGTTACAGTGTGTTACTGTGTGTGTTACAGTGTGTTACAGTGTGTTACAGTGTGTTACTGTGTGTGTTACAGTGTGTTACAGTGTGTTACACAGATGTTTTGTTGGATCCAAACTAAACTTTAAAACACAATAACACAAACTAACTGTGTCCTAAACTCTAAAGTGAAATAAGGGAAGATGAGTCGTTTCTGGTGTTTCTACAATTCAGGTGAATGCAGCTGCTTTAAGACCACACACACACTGGACCTGAGTGTGTATGTGTGTGTGTGTAAGTGTGTGCGTGTGTGTGTGTGTGTGTGTGTGTGTGTGTGTGTGAGTGAGTGTGAGTGTGAGTGTGAGTGTGAGTGTGAGTGTGAGTGAGTGTGAGTGAGTGTGAGTGTGAGTGTGTTCAGGGTGTGTTGGTGACAGACTCCTCAGGAATGTTCTGTATGAAGCTGTTGGTTTTAGAGATGAATGGCACCTTGTTGATATTCACAACCACCCCGAACACACACACACACACACACACACACACACACACACACACACACACACACACACTCCCCTTTAACAGAAGGAACTCCCCTTTAACAGAATAAACTCCCCTTTAACAGAATAAACTCCCCTTTAACGGGAGGAACTCCCCTTTAACAGAATAAACTCCCCTTTAACAGAAGGAACTCCCCTTTAACAGGAGGAACTCCCCTTTAACAGAATAAACTCCCCTTTAACAGAAGGAACTCCCCTTTAACAGGAGGAACTCCCCTTTAACAGAATAAACTCCCCTTTAACAGAAGGAACTCCCCTTTAACAGGAGGAACTCCCCTTTAACAGAATAAACTCCCCTTTAACAGGAGGAACTCCCCTTTAACAGAATAAACTCCCCTTTAACAGGAGGAACTCCCCTTTACCCTGTAAATGCTCCACTGTTTGCTCAGTGTTGCATCAGAATCATTCGTACAGTAACTTTGTTTCACTCTTTGTTTGTAAACAGTACGACATCACCATGGCAACAGGCCCGTCGGACCGTGGGTTTGTTTTTCCCCAGCCGTCCTGAACGCGTCTGAACGCTCACTTCCTGTATTTCTTCTTCTGTGCTTCTGTCTGCAGCTGGAGGAGGCTCTCGACGGTTGGCCCTCTGGGGGCAGCAACCAATCAGCAGGCGGAGTCTGGCCTGGTGGTCAACCTGCCAATCCTACCTGGCCAGGTAAGTCATCCTCATCATCCTCATCATCATCATCGCCATCACTCTAATTCTGTGTGTGTGTGTGTGTCTCAGGTCAGACCTCTAACCCCACCTGGCCCAGTGGTCCGTCTGGAGGGGGGGGGGCGTGGCCTGGAGGAAACCCCAGTCAGCCCACCCACCCCACCTGGCCCTCCCCCTCCCCACAACCCCCCCCACCTGGAGGATGGCCCAACCCATCACCAGGACCCACACCTGGACCTGGACCTGGACCTGGACCCTCCTTCCCTGTTAGCCCCCAACAGAATCTGGTGAGACACATGGGTGGATGATGATGGATGGTGGTGGGTGGAGCTAACAGGTGTTTCTTTGCTAACAGCTGTTTCTTTGCTAACAGGTGGTTCCCTACAAACAGAATCTTCCTCATGGAGTTTATGAGAAAATGCTCATCACCATCGCTGGAACCATCCACCCTAAAGCTGAGAGGTCAGAGTGGGGGAGGGACGAAGGAGGGGTGATGGAGGGGTGATGGAGGGAGGGATGGAGGGGTGATGGACAGAGGATGGAGGGGTGATGGAGGGAGGATGGAGGGGTGATGGAGGGAGGATGGAGGGATGATGGAGGGAGGATGGAGGGATGATGGAGGGGTGATGGAGGGAGGATGGAGGGGTGATGGCGGGGTGATGGAGGGAGGATGGAGGGAGGATGGAGGGATGATGGAGGGAGGATGGAGGGATGATGGAGGGGTGATGGAGGGAGGATGGAGGTGTGATGGAGGGATGATGGAGGGGTGATGGAGGGGTGATGGACGGAGGATGGAGGGATGATGGAGGGGTGATGGAGGGAGGATGGAGGGGTGATGGAGGGATGATGGAGGGGTGATGGAGGGGTGATGGACGGAGGATGGAGGGATGATGGAGGGGTGATGGAGGGATGATGGAGGGGTGATGGAGGGGTGATGGAGGGAGGATGGAGGGGTGATGGACGGAGGATGGAGGGAGGATGGAGGGGTGATGGAGGGGTGATGGAGGGATGATGGAGGGGTGATGGAGGGGTGATGGACGGAGGATGGAGGGAGGATGGAGGGGTGATGGAGGGGTGATGGACGGAGGATGGAGGGAGGATGGAGGGGTGATGGAGGGGTGATGGCGGGGTGATGGAGGGAGGATGGAGGGGTGATGTAGGGAGGATGGAGGGATGATGGAGGGAGGATGGAGGGAGGATGGAGGGAGGATGGAGGGGTGATGGAGGGAGGATGGAGGGATGATGGAGGGGTGATGGAGGGGTGATGGACGGGTGATGGACGGAGGATGGAGGGGTGATGGAGGGGTGATGGACGGAGGATGGAGGGAGGATGGAGGGGTGATGGAGGGGTGATGGCGGGGTGATGGAGGGAGGATGGAGGGGTGATGTAGGGAGGATGGAGGGATGATGGAGGGAGGATGGAGGGAGGATGGAGGGAGGATGGAGGGGTGATGGAGGGAGGATGGAGGGATGATGGAGGGGTGATGGAGGGATGATGGAGGGATGATGGAGGGGTGATGGAGGGGTGATGGAGGGATGATGGAGGGGTGATGGAGGGATGATGGAGGGGTGATGGAGGGATGATGGAGGGATGATGGAGGGATGATGGAGGGGTGATGGAGGGGTGATGGAGGGAGGATGGAGGGGTGATGGAGGGATGATGGAGGGTGATGGAGCAGTGGATCAGCAGTGGATCTCTGTCTTCCCACAGGATCACGGTGAATCTGGCCACAGATCGGGACATAGCGTTCCACTTCAACCCCCGGTTCAACGAGGCCGGCAGGCAGGTGGTGGTGAGGAACAGCTGTGTGGACGGCAGGTGGGGGAAGGAGGAGCGGCAGGTGGAGCGCTTCCCCTTCAGCCGCGGTCAGCAGTTCGAGGTCAGAACCTTCAGCTCATGTTTTAGGTGTTTACTGCTGACGGCCCCTGAATGCACCGTGTGGCATTTGAGATTGAGTGTGTGAACACGCTGTGGTTTTCTTGCTGCAGATGAAGATCATGGTCACCAACGCCGGGTTCAAAGTGGCCGTCAACAACAGTCACCTGGTGGATTACCAACACCGGATCACCCCCCTGAGGACCATCAACAAGCTCAGCATCTACTACGACCTCACGCTCTCCAGGGTCACGGTGGAGACGCTGCCCTGATGTACTGGAGATCTGTCAGAGATCCACCAGAGATCTACTGTGGATCATCAGTGAATCATCAGTGATCCGCTGTGGATCTACAGCACATGATCATTATATTGAAAATAGATTCATGGCTGTTCTCCATTCCATCGTTGGTGGATCCACAGGAGATCTTCCATAGATTCAAAGAAGGTCATCAGTAAATGATGGACTGATCTCAGTAGATCCCCAGTAGATCCCCAGCGTGTGTGTGTGTGTGTGTGACTCATTTAAATAAAGGGTTGATCTTAAACATGCTGGAGTTTCTACTTGTTTGTATCAGTAAAGCAGAACCTGAGTACTGCTCCTCCTGCTCCTCCTCTTCTTCC
The DNA here is from genome assembly GCF_042242105.1 of Pempheris klunzingeri. Classification (NCBI taxonomy): domain Eukaryota; kingdom Metazoa; phylum Chordata; class Actinopteri; order Acropomatiformes; family Pempheridae; genus Pempheris; species Pempheris klunzingeri. The sequence continues at coordinate 25,393,414 of NC_092024.1, read as the reverse complement.
TCCTCCTCTTCCTCTTCCTCCTCCTCCTCCTCCTGCTCCTCCTGCTCCTCCTCTTCCTCTTCCTCCTCCTGCTCCTCCTCTACTTCCTCCTCCTCTTCCTCTTCCTCCTCCTCCTCCTCCTGCTCCTCCTCCTCCTCCTCTACTTCCTCCTCCTCTTCCTCTTCCTCTTCCTCCTCCTCCTCCTCCTGCTCCTCCTCCTCCTGCTCCTCCTCCTCCTCTTCTTCCTCCTCCTCCTCTTCCTCCTGCAGGTTTTTGTTGTTGTTGTAGTCAGCTCAAAGATAGATTATTAACTGACAAGAGGTCTCCCTCCTGTGAGCAACCAGCTATTTATGATGAAGAACATCCTGCAGAGCATCTCCATACAAAATACATGATGATCTAACTGAATATATAAACTACATATAAAACCGATACATAATCAATTCATAGTCCAATATGAATCATATGGAGTTAAATGAAAACAAACACAGCTGTGATTGCTGATTTCATTCTAAGTGTGGTCAGAAATGTAGTCATGTATTTCTGTACCGCTCATCTGTTAACTTGGACGATCTTTGGCAGACCTTACGTCATGACGCACTGACCAGCTGTACGTGCCTCTGCTCGGGCAGTAGCTGGAGTTGGTCCAGAGCAGCGGAGCCCCGTTTAAACGCGATTCAACATTTCAAAAACAACCGTTTATGAGCAGCTAACGGAGGGAACCGGCAGTCGGAGTGCTTGGGATTCCCGGGACACACCGGGGAAAGAGGAGTGTGGTGGATTTGGTCGCTGCCACAGACAGACGGAGACAGTTCCTCCTCCAGGTTAGTTTGACCGTCGGCCTCCTCTCTGTCTGTCCGCTAGCGTCTGATGCTAACACCGCCCGCTAGCTTCTGGTGCTAAAACTGTCACTTCTGTGTGAAAATAAACCAACTGGCCCTCAGTCTCATTTACTGTTAACTTACTGTTCTTGTGCTGAAATGTCGACGCGCTGTTTTCCTTCCTCGCAGCTCTGTTTTCGTTAGCCACGGAGGCTAGTCAGTTAGCCAGGTGTATCATGGATTCAGACGGCCGTGGCTAGTAGCATGCTAGTTAGCTCTGTGATTAGCAAAGTTTGGGAACTGTTGTGGGACGTGGGGCTGCTTGTCTGTTTGTTGACAGCGGGTCCAGCCGCCTCTCCCGGTGCATGTGGCAGACTGCAGCCCCAGGCCGAGCGGGCTTTAGCGGCTCCAGGCTAACAGGCAGTGTGCAGGTAACAGCACCGCGCTGTTAGCTAGCTGCGCTGTTAGCCCGTCAGCTGCTGTCTGCTGGTTAGGAGAGCTGGTTAGCAATGGTCACTGCTGGAGAACTAGTTAACCCAAACCTCTGCTCCTGGGCAGGACTCCTTCACCTGCCTGTGTAACGACAGTAAACTAACCTGTAAGTCCCACACAGAGAAAAGTGAATCAGAATCAGAGTTCCTTTAATAATCCCCAGGGAGAAAGTGCAGCTCCAAAAGAATAAGAATAAACTTCAAACACAAAAATAGTGATGGTTACTACTATTGTTAGCTGCTCTGCTGGTTTTATGTCTTAAATGTTTTTTTAATAAGCTCTAGGTTAGAAACTCCAATGGCTGCAACGTGATCCTTTGGGACAACTGCACCTGATCACAGTAGGTCCACTAAAAGAGCTTGTTTGATCCACTGACAGGCTCAGAGTGTTATTCTAAGTGTGTGACAGCATCATGGAAAGGATCCCTACAGAGAGAGACCTGGAAGATCCTTTTGGTTTAACCACAAACAGCACACACACCAGACTACATTCACTAAAACAGGGATTTTAGAGCTGCTGCTCCATCAGTCAGTGAGTGTGTGTGACTGTGTGTTACACAAATGTGTCTGAATTAACCCTTTAAAACTTCAAAGTTACTGGGTCTGGATCAAAAAGATCTGGTGTTTGCGTACATAATCAGGATCCTTCATCAGTCGGATCACAGGGTGATTTTTACACTAAACGTTCTGCAGATTAAAGGATGATGATCAAGTGTCTTCGTCCTGGACAGTAAAAGTGTTTGTGTACGTACGAGACAAACGGCGGCCATTTTCCACTGATCAACTAATTAATTAGTTGTTGTTCTATAGATGGATTATTACCCCCCACCCCTCACTGCTTCCTGTGTTGTCTGATCTCTTCCTGTCGTGGGGATGAGAGACCGTGAGCTCAGCTGTCTTGTATTGATCTGATTGGTGATCAGCAGCTCTTCCTGTAAATATACGCTGCACTTTGAACTTTGTCCTGTGATTAAACCGTGCCTCAGAATCAATCTCACTGGCCGACTGTACGATATGTATGATGTTTCTGATCTAGCTAGCTAATAAAATGTGAAATAATGATCTGTAATGTGCTGAAATCCTTCGGTTGTGTTGTTACAGACCTTTTGATTGATTAATCGTTTGTTGTAAATGATCAAAATGATGAAGATTCCTGCTCAGATGTCCCGTGATGACTGAGGCTGAACAGGACATTAACACGGCTCATCTCCTGCGTCCTTGTCCAAAGTGTCCTTCACATGTTTTCAGTCAGAGTTGAAGCTCTGTCCGTCTGGACTGTGGAGCCCGTTAGCTGTTAGCAGTTAGCATACAGTCACCAGGTAAATGCAGGTAAATGCTCTGGATTTGTATTTCTCCTTTTTAATCCTTTCAACTACTCAAAGCGCTTTACATCACATCCTCATTCACCCATTCACACACCATTCATTCAGGAGGAGACTGTTCCTTCACACTCATTCACACACTGAAGCTGCTTCAGGAGCCAGCTGGGGTTCAGCGTCTCCACATGTTGACCCACAGGAGCTGGGGATCGAACCCCCGACCTTCTGATTGAGGGACGACCCGCTCTACCGCTGAGCCACAGCCGCCGGCCAGTCTTTGTAGTCGAGCAGTCGTTACTCCTCAGGCGGCCATCTTTGTTTGCATGTCTTGAAGATAAATGTGTCTGAACTGGAAACTGGACGTGTTGTAAACACACCGTGTGACTGTAATCTGATTACTGTCAGGCTTGTTGCTTGGTCACAGTTGTTTCCTGTAATGGATGATGTCATTGTGTACTAATTACAAGAGAAAAGAGATTATCTGCACGTTAAAGGTGTGATCCAGAGTGACCATCAGTTATCTTCAGTATTGATTCATCTACTGATTATTTTCTCCGCTGATGGATCAATAGTTTAGCCTCTGAAGACCTGACCGCGTCCACTTTACTGCCGAAGACAAACAAAGCAGGAAACGACGAGCTGGATCCAGAGAATAATGTCGTGATGGTAATCTACGTCCATTTAAGACAAAATCAGACATTTGACGTCTCCAGACACAATGAGGTGTTGATCAGCTGATCCCGGGTCGGTCTGTGAGGTGTTGATCAGCTGATCCCGGGTCGATCTGTGAGGTGTTGATCAGCTGATCCCGGGTCGGTCTGTGTATCTGCTCACGGCGTCACTTTTTTCTGTTAAAACTCTACTTCCTGGTTTTATTTAGAAGTTTTCTCTCAGCTCGCTGAAAGCTGAGCAGCGACTTTAAGCAATAAACATTATGAAAAGGATCCCTACAGAGGTAGACCTGGAAGATCCTTTTGCCGTTTTTGTGTGATCCACAAATATTGTGTTGGATCCAAACAGACCCTTTAAAACACCAAAGTCTTACAGTAACACACACACTGACTGATGGAGCAGCAGCTCTAAAATCCCTGTTTTAGTGAATGTAGTCTGGTGTGTGTGCTGTTTGTGGTTAAACCAAAAGGATCTTCCAGGTCTCTCTCTGTAGGGATCCTTTCCATGATGCTGTCACACACTTAGAATAACACTCTGAGCCTGTCAGTGGATCAAACAAGCTCTTTTAGTGGACCTACTGTGATCAGGTGCAGTTGTCCCAAAGGATCACGTTGCAGCCATTGCAGCCCGTTTGGTGGCTGCTGGCTGAGGTGATCTACTGGACCAGTTCCAACACTTTTACTACCTACCAGTCACTCACACACCAGGATGAGGACAGAGAGGATGTGGACAAACCTGCAGCCTAGAGGTAAAACTCAGTGTTACTGGTCTGATTGTGGCTCAACATTAGACTGGTAATTTTTACATTGGCCCAACCCTCTGTGTGTGTGTGTGTGTGTGTGTGTTACTGTGTGTGTGTTACTGTGTGTGTGTTACTGTGTGTGTTACTGTGTGTGTTACTGTGTGTTACTGTGTGTGTGTGTTACTGTGTGTGTGTGTGTGTGTGTGTGTGTGTTACTGTGTGTGTGTGTGTGTGTGTGTGTGTGTGTGTGTGTGTGTGTGTGTGTGTGTGTGTGTGTGTGTGTGTGTGTGTGTTACTGTGTGTGTTACTGTGTGTGTTACTGTGTGTTACTGTGTGTGTGTGTTACTGTGTGTGTGTGTGTGTGTGTGTTACTGTGTGTGTGTGTGTGTGTGTGTGTGTGTGTGTGTTACTGTGTGTGTGTGTGTGTGTGTGTGTGTGTGTGTGTGTGTGTGTGTGTGTGTGTGTGTGTGTGTGTGTGTTACTGTGTGTGTTACTGTGTGTTACTGTGTGTGTTACTGTGTGTGTGTGTTACTGTGTGTGTTACTGTGTGTGTTACTGTGTGTGTGTTACTGTGTGTGTTACTGTGTGTGTTACTGTGTGTGTTACTGTGTGTGTGTGTGTTACTGTGTGTGTGTGTTATTGTGTGTGTGTTACTGTGTGTGTGTTACTGTGTGTGTTACTGTGTGTGTGTGTGTGTGTGTGTGTGTGTTCTGCAGCAGCGCTCCTGTTCAGACTTGTGAGGAATGTCAGTGGAGTTTTTCTTCTCAGGTCAAAGTGAGGAAACCAGTTTGGTCTCAGTTAAAGAAGCTCACACACACACAAACAGGGCGTTGTGGTGTTTTCCCAGCATGCCCTGTGGTCGCGGTGGTGGAGGGTGTGGTCGTCTGGCTGAACGGGCTCAAATGAGTGTTGGACTGTTGTTTGGCTCTGACCAATCACAGCGCTGTAAACAGCATGAGTCACATGACTGCACCAGCTGGATGAGCAGTTGCCCCCCCAGTCTGTGATGCAGACTGTGTGTTTGGACAATGGACAGGAGCAGTCATGGGGGGTCAGAGGTCAGAGCTCCCTTTAGACTTAATGACAGGTCTGGTGTCACCTTCCCTGGGGCACCGAGGAATTCTGGGTAATCATTCATCAGACAGGACGTGCTGAGTACTTTTACTTTAAATACATTTAGCTGATGATACTTCGACGGTCACTCCACTGTTTCTACCCATGATCCTCTCTGTCCACATCCTGGTAGGTAGTAAAAGTGTTGGAACTGGTCCAGTAGATCACCAGTAGATCACCTCAGCCAGCAGCCACCAAACGGGCTGCAATGGCTGCAACGTGATCCTTTGGGACACCTGCACCTGATCACAGTAGGTCCACTAAAAGAGCTTGTTTGATCCACTGACAGGCTCAGAGTGTTATTCTAGCTACTGTTTATTTATCTCCTTTCTTTTTCTAATCATCTGTTCTTTTAATCCTGATGGCAAAAGCTCACTGCGAGCCTTTGAGTGTGCTTATTGATTAATAATGTAAGTGTGTGTGTTTCCCTGCAGGGGGGGTGGAGCCAGAGGAGAGCCCAGATTTGTTTGTTTCCTGTGTGGGAGGAGTCACAGTGAGCGTCTGAGAGATGTGAAGCTGAAGGGTCGGAGGAGCTGTCACTCAAACCAGGACCACGCCCCCTCCCACCAGCCAATCAGCACACAGCCTGGAGGTAAACCTGTCGATGTGTAGGGTGTCTCTAAACACTACAGTACCCATGAGCCTCAGCTGCAACTCACTTCTTTAATCATTTATAAACGTGTAAAGGTTGGTCTCTCTGTTCAGACTGTAGCCATGGAAACAAGGCTGCTGAGGCAGCTGTCAATCAAAGCTCCCACAAGTGACCAGATGTCAACTGAAGGTTCACTTACAGGCTTTTTCCAGAGTTTGATGAAGGCTATGACGTGTGATTAAAAGTTCAGGAAAACGTTAGAAAAGCAGCGCTGGAGGTACGATGGTTTCTGTGAGACTGCTGCTTTAATCCTGACGTTAGTCCGTTTACTTCCTGGTCTGATACTCTGGTCTGATATTTACTTCCTGGTCTGATATTCTGGTCTGATATTTACTTCCTGGTCTGATACTCTGGTCTGATATTTACTTCCTGGTCTGATATTTACAGCGCGCTGACAGTAAACTCCTCCATAGGCACTCGTATCTCATGTCCATCTTCAGAGGACGGCGCCTCACGAGCAGAGACCAAGTTTAACCCGCTGGTGTTTAGCAGGTATAATGTTGCAGTAAACAGGTCTCCCTTTTTAAAGACTAGTACAGACTAGCACCACGTGCCGGCTGGCCATTGGCCTCTGTGGTGCGTTCAAGTGCTACTTTTTGGAGCAAATAAAGGTGACGTGAGACAAAGTCTCTGATGTGGATTTGATGGGCCAACAAACAGAATCTGTGATAGCAGGAGCAGGAGGAGCAGGAGGAGGAGCAGGAGGAGCAGGAGGAGGAGCAGGAGCAGCTCCAGAGAAAGAAACACAGAAACAAAACTGTCTGTGTGTCCCAGTTAGAGCCTGTCTCTCTCTCTCTCTCTCTGTCTGTCTGTCTGTCTGTCTGTCAGACTCTTATGAGTCAGTGATATTTCAGAGTTCTGTCACTGAAGCGCCTGTCTGTCTCTCTGTCTGTCTGTCTCTCTGCCTCAGGACCATCATGCACCTGAAGTCGTATCCGAAGCTCATGCGCTCAGAGTTGCGTCTGGATGCGGTCGGTCAGACGTTGTCCCATCAGAGCAGCCTGTTTGTGAGGACCTGCGGCAGTAACCATGGCAACATCAGCAGCGGCCGCCTCCCCCTCAGCGTCATCTCCACCAACACGCTGCGCCGCGGCAGCGCAACTAACAACGGCGGCGGCGGCGTGTCGCTGCGGATGAAGGCGCCGCCCAACGCCACCCTGCAGCTCCTCCCCCCGCCACCTGGCCGCGAGAACAACACGCTCAGACTGTACCAGACCGCCACAGAGGACGCCGACGCCCTGCTGGACATCTGGACCGTCATCAAGCCCGGACACGTCCGTGAGAAGATCGCCATCTTCGCCTCAGATGGAGGCCGAACGGACGCCGACGGGGGCAACCGACGCACCTCAACCGGCGGCAGCCAGGACAGGACGGTGGCAGTGTGTGCGAACCACGCCGCCGTGTCGGGACCGCCGCGGGCCGTGAAGGCGAAGGGCAGCTGGGAGGAAAACAGCAGCGCCAAGCGGCGCCGCAGGTCGGGGAGCAACCCCGACCTCCAGCAGGACCAGAGGACCCGGGCACCCGACGCCACGGAACCCCCCCAGAAACCGCTGCCTCGGCGCTCCGACCCGACTCAGGAGTCAGGTGGGCGGTGTGGAGCGGAGGAGGAGCAGGAGGAGGAGCAGGAGGAGGAGCAGAAGGTGTCGGTGGTGGAGATGGTGGCGTTCCTGGAGCAGAGAGCCAGCGAGCAGCAGCCGGACTCCAAACCGCTGCTCGCCCTCCAGAGGAGCTCCGCCTCCATCACGCTGTCCAGAGCGCCGCCGCCCGAGGCTGCGGGGGAGGAGCCGGAGAGCGTCAAGGTGTCAGACATGGTGGCCAGGCTGGAGTCGGAGTGTCTGAGGAGGAGGGCGGAGGGCCACCTGTCCAGGAGCAACAGCCTGAGGAGGACGGTGGGACGAGTCCTGCTCGCCACCGCCGCCGACCCTCCCCCCGCCCCCCGCCGGCCCTCTGCACCGTCGTCGATGACATCATCAACTTCATCGTCGCCGCCGGGGGCTCATGGGCGGCAAATCGGCTGCTCAGAAACGCCTGCCTTGGCCGTGGCCCCGCCCCCCCCCTCAGGTGAGGCTCGGCAGGCCGGGGGGGCCGCAGGTCAGACGGAGGCCCTGCCCCCCACACAGTACCCGCCCCTGTCTGCGGAGGCGGAGCCTTTGCCTGGCTTATTGTTTTTGTCTCCGCCTCCCGCTGCCTCAGAGCCCCGCCCCCCTCGCCACAGAATGACCTTTGACCCGGAGCCCACCCCCTCTCAGCCCTGCCCTCCTCCCGCTCGCTCAGACTCTGGCAGCCAATCAGAGAAGCGCAGGAGGAGTCGGCGGGCCGACAGAGGGCCAGAGGAGGAGAAGGAGGAGGGCGGCGGCGGCGTGGCGGCGGTGGGCCGGCGTGCGTCGGTGTCGCAGGACTTCCTGGAGATGCGTCAGCGGCTGCAGCAGCTGCTGGAGCCGCAGCCGTACCTCGCCGTGCTGCCGCACCACCTGCTGCTCAAGATCTTCCTGCTGCTGCCCACACAGAGCCTCGCCGCGCTCAAGTGCTGCTGCCACTACTTCAAGTTCATCATCGACACCTACGGCGTGCGGCCCGCCGACTCGCTCTGGGTGTCCGACCCCCGTTACCGCGACGACCCCTGCAAGCAGTGCAAGAAGCGATATGGCCGCGGCGACGTGTCGCTGTGTCGCTGGCACCACAAGCCGTACTGCCAGGCGCTGCCCTACGGCCCCGGGTACTGGATGTGTTGCCACGGCGCCCACAGGGACACGCCCGGCTGCAACGTTGGTCTCCATGACAACCGCTGGGTGCCGGTGTTCCACAGCATCAACGTGCCGATCTACAGGAGAAACCATGACGACTGAGAGTGTGTGTGTGTGTGTGTGTGTGTGTGTGTGTGTGAGGTCACTGATGCTGCTCCCATGATGCACCAGCAGGTCGGTTTTCCCTCCAAACAAACATGCCGTTTTTAAAAAAAGAAGAAGAATGTGGGTGCGGCTTAAAGGGAGACTGTTGTTTTGACCTGGTGGTGTTTCGTCCTGAGGTCTGTGGGCCGTTTGTTTGGAGGGAACTGGACCTGTTGGCCGTGTGGCGCCCCCTGCTGCTCCAACGCCACCTCAGCGGTCTCCTTCACAGCAGAGGGGGGGGGGGAGTCCCAGCCAGGACTCTTCTTCTTCAGACTCCTCTGCGGTGACAGTTCAGATCCTCATAGGAGCAGAGAGAAGAGATCCATCAGTTAAAGGGTCACTCCGCTGTTTCTCCCCCTGGTCCTCTGTGTCCTCATCCTGGTGTCTGAGTGACTGGTAGGTAGTAAAAGTGTTGGAACTGGTCCAGTAGATCACCTCAGAGTGTTATTCTAAGTGTGTGACAGCATCATGGAAAGGATCCCTACAGAGAGAGACCTGGAAGATCCTTTTGGTTTAACCACAAACAGCACACACACCAGACTACATTCACTAAAACAGGGGTTTTATCTTTTGTGTTTTTAAGGTTAGTTCAGATCCAAAGTGACACGAACTCCTGTGTTTTACTTGTGAGGTAAAATGACTGTTTTTGTGAATGGAGTCTGGTGGCTTTGAAGTGGACCAGTTCCAACACTTTTAGAACCCACCAGTCACTGAGACACTAAAACACATACAGATGGGACCCGGGGTTAGAAAGACCACAGTTGCCCTTTAACCTGCTGTGGTAACCATGGAGACGTCTGCCGCAGGAAACGACAGGCTCCGATCGATTGATCGATGAGAGGCGCTCATGTTCCAGGTGGTGATGAAGAGATGTTTTAAATAATGGCTGTGTTCACCTGTGAGGGGGCGGGCCCTCAGGGGGCGCCACCTGTGGGGCGGAGTGACCCGGAGCTGCATCTGCACCTTGTTTGTTTACAATTGTACAGGAATTAGAGAGTTTATGAGCGCTGGATTCACTCCTCCGGTCCTCCGGTCGTAAACGTGGGTTTGTTCAGTCGGCGGCGATAATCAGCTTCAAGACGACTAACCACCATCATCATCATCATCATCATCATCACGATGAAGGGAAAAGAGGAAACGTGGCCTTGAGACTCTGAGACGATGCAATATTAGAGAGACTGTAGAGATAAAAGAGATGGTTTGTTGGTTTCTGTGCCGCCTGCTTCTCTCTGAGACATGTTTTGCTTTAATAAAGTCTTTTCTCATTGGTTTTGTTTGGGTTAAAAAGCTCCGCTCGTCTTTTGTTCCACATCAAATACCGTCAGAGTGACACCTGGTGGACAGGTGGGCCCAACACGGCCACAGAGACAGGAAGTCAGCATCAGTACACTTTAACTCCCGTTAGTTTGTCTTCACTTCAGTTTGGGGGTAATTAGGTTCTGAGTTTTGAACTACAGTTCCCACCATGTAAACAGGAAGTTGGGTAGAGTAGAGGAGGAACCAGCAGACAGGAGCTCCTGTCTGCAGAGGACGAACCCCTGGATGTTCAGACAGCAGCTCCTGTCTGCAGAGGATGAACCCCTGGATGTTCAGACAGCAGCTCCTGTCTGCAGAGGACGAACCCCTGGATGTTCAGACAGCAGCTCCTGTCTGCAGAGGACGAACCCCTGGATGTTCAGACAGCAGCTCCTGTCTGCAGAGGACGAACCCCTGGATGTTCAGACAGCAGCTCCTGTCTGCAGAGGACGAACCCCTGGATGTTCAGACAGCAGCTCCTGTCTGCAGAGGATGAACCCCTGGATGTTCAGACAGCAGCTCCTGTCTGCAGAGGATGAACCCCTGGATGTTCAGACTATCAGTGGATCACTGAGAGACTGAAGGAACCTTAAAAACTGACAGGTTCTCTATGAGGTTCTGCAGCCTCTGTTTTCCTCCTCCAGAGGACGTCCCATGATGACGTCCTCTGGAGGAGGAAGTTACTCTCTCTGTCCACATCCTGGTGTCTGAATGACTGGTAGGTACTAAAAGTGTTGGAACTGGTCCAGTGGATCACTCTCTGCTAACACACCAGACTACATTCACAAAAACGCTCATTTTCCATCAGGGCAGGAGCTGCTGGTCTGCTGCTGCCTCAGTCTGGTGGTTTGGCTGAAGCCAAACTGTCGGTTCACTGATCAGGGCGACTTCCTGTGTCCGGAGGTGAAATGACTGCTTTAAAGGGTTTGTGGACCCTCCAACACCTTTTGTACCCACCTGTCATCTAGACACTGAAATGAGTCAAACACACTTCAGGTTTTAAACAAAACTTTACTGTACAGCTGTTGAACAAATTAACTGCATTAAAGATTTCATTATTTCTACACAAACCCAACGTCAGTGACACCGTGACATCATGCAGCTGCTGTGATGTCACGTGGACGCTGTGACCTCAGACAGCGTCTCCAGCAGCTGGAAGTAGTTGTACTTGATGTCGTACTCCATGTCATACCAGAAGTTCACTGCAGGAGAGAAAACACGCGGTGGCCGAGGAGCGTTTAAAATGTGAGTGTGCAGCGCTGTGGTGCGTTCAGGTGTCCGTACCTGCGATGCAGCCGTGTGTCTGCTGGACATGGTGGAACCACAGTGCCGGCAGGTACAGCATCTCTCCGGCCTTCACGCTGCAGCGGAGCGGCCGAGCGCTCCGGTACTGCGGGTACCGGTCCAGGTCTGGGTTTAGAGGGTCCAGAGGGATCCACGGGACCTGGGGGAGCAGGCGGGGGGGTTAATAGAGCAGAGAGCGCTGAGATTTACAGACTGATACCTGAACGCACCTTCTCAGAGCCGCTCTGGTCCACGATGTGGAACACACCGTCGTCCTGCTGACGGTAAACAGCCGGCTGGTACACACCTGGCAGACAGAGGCAGTTACCATGGTTACTGGTACAGGGGTTTCTATGGTTACTGTACAGTGTGAGGAGTGGTTGCTAGGTTACCGTAGGGGATGAAAGGCCGGTCGGTGGGCGGCAGCAGGATGAAGGTTTTCTCTCCAGAAATGACACAGTACAGATTCTCATAGTGGTCTTTGTGCACTGACACACACACACACACACACACACACACACTGAGAATCAGATAAAAACACAACACCCCCTCTGAAGGAGAGAACCTCAGTACAGCAGTGAAGTGAAGTAATGTACACACACACACACACACACTGTGTCTGGCGTGGTGCGTTCAGGTCTTACAGGACGTGACAGCGCTCTCCTCTCCCAGCCAGAAGTTGACAGCGTCTGGTGACTTTCCTACCGGAAGGAAACAGGTTGGTGGTGATGAGGAGAAAACAGCTGATTGACTTCATCACAGGCTCTTTTTCACAACATTCAAACTCAACAGTGGGGTCTGCCCCCCCCCAGTCTGTAGCTGTAGTTCTCCTCCGGGCCGCTGGCGGCAGCACCGACCTCCCGCTCGCATTGGCCGCCATCTTGGATCGTACACAGGCGGCTTCCCGCCGCTGAATAAGTTCACTTTACTAACTTTGAGCCCGCTGACCCCCCCCCCCGGACCCCCCCGAACCGTCACCGGGAGCCTCAGCTGTAACCCAGCTGGGTCGTTTCCGTCCCACTTCGCTCCGGCAGGAAGGTTTTGAAGTTGAACCGGATCAGCTCCGGTCCCGGTGAGGCGGCTGAGCGGGGACATGCAGCCCCGCTGCAGCTGCTGCGCCGCCCCCATCCCTCCCCAGGCCAAAGGCTACAAACGGAAGTCCCTGCTGTCCCTCCTGGACCGGAGGAGCGCCCGCACGCTGTTCCCGGACCTGGACCCGCGGGACGCTTTCCTGTGCTTCGGCTGTGTGCGGGACGTCTACCAGAGGACTAAGAAGTGCGGGAAGAGGCGGACCTATGTGGACCCGAACCCCCCCCACCGCCCCGCTGCCCCTGCCCGCCCTGGGCTCCCTCTCCCGGGGGACCCGCCGCCCCCGAAGAAGCTCAAGAAGAGACTCAGGTGTCCGCTGGACGAACATGACTACGCCTCCCAGGACCCGGCGCCCTCCTCCCGGCCCGACCCTCCGGCGGCCCGCCGCCTGCGCCGCGGACCGATCTCTCAGGTGTGCGCTCACCTGCGGAGGAAGAACTACAGCTCAGCGCTGAACCGGCTGCTGCAGCTGTCCGGGTTCAGGGAGGCTCTGGTCAGGGTGTGTGGGAGGGTCATCTCCACCGAGGTGAGTCACCTGACCGACCACAGGTCACCTGACCATCAGCAGGTCACCTGACCATCAACAGGTCACCTGACCGACCACAGGTCACCTGACCATCAGCAGACCACCTGACCATCAGCAGACCACCTGACCATCAGCAGACCACCTGACCGACCACAGGTCACCTGACCATCAACAGGTCACCTGGCCATCAGCAGACCACCTGACCATCAGCAGACCACCTGACCATCAACAGACCACCTGACCATCAGCAGACCACCTGACCAACCACAGGTCACCTGACCATCAGCAGGTCACCTGGCCATCAGCAGACCACCTGACCATCAACAGACCACCTGACCATCAGCAGACCACCTGACCGACCACAGGTCACCTGACTATCAACAGGTCACCTGACCATCAGCAGACCACCTGACCATCAGCAGACCACCTGACCATCAACAGACCACCTGACCATCAGCAGACCACCTGACCGACCACAGGTCACCTGACTATCAACAGGTCACCTGACCATCAGCAGACCACCTGACCATCAACAGGTCACCTGACCGACCACAGGTCACCTGGCCATCAACAGGTCACCTGGCCATCAGCAGACCACCTGACCATCAGCAGACCACCTGACCGACCACAGGTCACCTGACTATCAACAGGTCACCTGACCATCAGCAGACCACCTGACCATCAGCAGACCACCTGACCGACCATCAACAGGTCACCTGACTATCAACAGGTCACCTGACCATCAGCAGACCACCTGACCATCAACAGGTCACCTGACCGACCACAGGTCACCTGGCCATCAACAGGTCACCTGGCCATCAGCAGACCACCTGACCATCAGCAGACCACCTGACCGACCACAGGTCACCTGACTATCAACAGGTCACCTGACCATCAGCAGACCACCTGACCATCAGCAGACCACCTGACCATCAACAGACCACCTGACCATCAGCAGACCACCTGACCGACCATCAACAGGTCACCTGACTATCAACAGGTCACCTGACCGACCACAGGTCACCTGGCCATCAACAGGTCACCTGGCCATCAGCAGACCACCTGACCATCAGCAGACCACCTGACCATCAGCAGACCACCTGACCGACCACAGGTCACCTGACTATCAGCAGGTCACCTGGCCATCAGCAGACCACCTGACCGACCACAGGTCACCTGACCATCAGCAGGTCACCTGGCCATCAGCAGACCACCTGACCATCAACAGGTCACCTGGCCATCAGCAGACCACCTGACTATCAACAGGTCACCTGACCATCAGCAGACCACCTGACCGACCACAGGTCACCTGACCATCAACAGCCCACCTGACCATCAGCAGACCACCTGACCGACCACAGGTCACCTGACCGACAGTAACAGAACATTACCTGAAACTCAATCAATAATCAATAATAAGTCGAACATCCAGTCAGAAAAACACATTTTATGAATATTGGAGGTTAATTAATTAAATTTGTGATAAAATAAAACTTAAAATTAAATTAAAATTCAGACTTAAACACGATGAGAGCAAATCAATCAATCAGTCCGTTAATCAATGGGTCGATCAGTTTTGATAAATGGATTAAAACATGGATCCATACTTATTTCAGCGTATTTCATTCGATCAGTTTAAGTTTTGTGGACGAATGAACAGGTGACAAGATTCAGCTGAAAGTTCAATAATTCTGATTAGAAATCAAAAGGTAATAAAATGGATAAAGAATCAATTCTAAATGAATAAAACTAAAAGCTTCCAGGTGAGAAAACGACGCCTTGACTCCTCCTGTAAGAGGTGAGACCAGTGTCGTTGATCCTGAAGGAAACACCTGTCGACAGGTGAGCAGGATGTTTTCAGCGTTTCCTGTGTGACGTCTCTGCAGCGTAAACAGATGCTGAGTGACGAGGACGGTCCGTACAGGACGCCCTTCGGCCCAGACGCTCTGGCGGCGTTCGGCTGGGATCGGGCTACTTCCTGGGCCGAGGAGAAGGCTCCTCTGACCGCGGCCTGTCTCCGCTCCATGTTCCCCCCCGCCAAGAAGATCCAGAGGCAGATCGTCAACTACCGACCGGGAAAGAAACCACGGTGAGGACGCTGGGTTAACCCCTGACCTCTGACCCCCTGACCTCCTGACCTCTGGCCCTCTGACCCCCTGACCTCTGACCCTCTGAACGCTGCTGCTTCTTCTTCTGGTGACGTCGTTTCTTGGAGGACCTTCTTCTTCTTCATGTCCCTAAAATGTGTCCAACCTCAGCTAGAAGGTTCCAGAAGTCACTGAAGCAGAATGAGTGAGAAAAGGCTTCAGACTGGGCCACATGGAGTCCAGCTATCAGATCAGTATCTCCTGAGGCTGTTCATTCTGACCCCCCAGTCTGTTTTCCTTCTTGTTTTACATCCATTCAAACAGGAACGTGCTAACGTGCTAACATGGTCGCTCGTGTTCGCCCGATCCAGGCAGATGACGGACGCAGAGGCGAAGCAGACGTTGGACCGGAGGATCGGCGTCCTGCTGGCGGTGGCGCTGTACAGCAGCTCGCCCCGGGCCAGCTTCCTCCAGACCGCCTTCGGCGTGGAGATGCTGCGGCACCGCTGCCCCCTCAGACTCTTCGCTGTTGCCAACAGCCTCGGCCTCTCGCAGTCCAAAACCACCGCCAGGATCCACGCCCGGAAACTGGCCGACGACCACGACCGCCAGGTGAAGCAGTGGAGAGACGAGATCCAGGTGAGGAGCCGACAGTCCAAGTCCTGTTACACGACGTCCAGGAGGAAATATTCCAACAAATGTCTGGAGTTCAGTTCTGATTCTGCAAAATCACAATTTCAAGTTTGTTTCTCGTGAATTTACGACTTTAACGTTTGGAGTTTTTCCCTCGAGGTCGTTTTTGTTCCCTGAACTGTTCAGAAACGAGCCGGAGATTCAGGGAGATGATGAAGTTGTAGGTTTAGCCGATGTTTTTCTTCCAGTCGAGCAGAAGGACGCAGCACTGCAGCGACGACTCCAGGAAGGCGGCGCCCTTCAGCTTCACCTGGGGGAGAGTTCAGGTGAGTCCACCTGCCACATGAAGCCACTTTAAACGGCAGCTTCTGTTCAGACGTCGGCTCTGTTTCAGGTCCCGTCGGCCTCGGCGGAGCGAGGAAACACCGCTGCCACGTGGGCGTTCCGCTTCGCCCACCGAGGTCGGGTTAATTTTCGTTACCTGCACGGCCCTCCGATAAAAGCAGTCCAAGTGTCTCCGTGCAGCATCCTGCCGACCAAACAGGTGAGGTGACCGACGTGTGGAGGGTTAACAGCTCTCTGTCAGTCAATCAGTCAATCAATCAATCACTCAATCACATCTTCACCAATAACGTCTTCTTCTCGCAGACGTACGAGTCAATGCGACAACGAATGAAAACCATCGTGATGCGAATCATCGCCGACAACCTGACGGCGCTGAAAGGGCCGAGAGGACGAGTGCTGCGACACGTTCCTCACGTCTACGCCCACCTGATGAGGGAGGAGAGCGCCACGGTGAGTCAGCACGCCGCCGATAGCCCCGCCTCCGGTAGCCCCGCCCCCGGGACCACGAACAAGACGTCTCCGTTGACCGTGTTCATATAAACATCGGAGTGGTGGATGTGAATGAGTCATCAGAACTTCGATCACCTGTTTTTACCTTCCGCTCAGGTGAGTCTGGGCGCAGTGATACCGAACCCTTCGGAGACGTCCCTTAGCGCCGCGCTCGGCCTGAAAGACTTCATCCCCGTGGTTTCTGGGGCGCCGTACCACGTCCTGTGCTGCGGGGACGCCGTCGGCGCCGACAGGACGGACAAATCCCAGAACGACGAACAACCGAACCCGGAAACAGGAAACAGGAAGTTTGACGGACTGATCGAAGCACCGCAGGAGTTCAGGAAGGAACTCGTGTTTCATGAGGTGAGAAAATGTAAACAACAACAGAAGAATTAACATGTCCTCCAGCTCCTTCAAAGTAAAAGTCCTCCAGCTCCTTCACAGTAACAGTCCTCCAGCTCCTTCACAGTAACAGTCCTCCAGCTCCTTCACAGTAACAGTCCTCCAGCTCAAAGCCAGTGTGTACGTACTTTAACCAGTTGATCTGTGATTATTTTTTCAGGAAATGCTGAAGATGCTTCTCAGTGAGAAGAGCGAGAACGCTCGAGGAACTCTTCGTCACATCATCTCGCTGTTTCACTTCAAGACATTTAACAGCAGCGCCAAAGACTACTTCCTCAACATCTGGGACTTCATCAGGGTGAGGCTCGCTGGACAAAATGAAAACAGAAAGTTCCTGATTTCATTCCTGCTCTCCAGAGGCTGAACCCCTCTATGATCTTTCCTGTGGCGCCACCCAAAGGACGAACTTAACACGTTTATGTGTTCAGCCTGTGAGGATAAATAAGATGATGATAAAAGATCAGGTGTGAAAGTAAAGGGCACTAAATACTAAATGTTCTTTGCACACAGTTTGTGACAACAGCGTACGTGACTCTGTTCGCTGTGACGGACTGTGGTCTGGACTCAGTGGACCAGAGGCCGGCGGACTACCCCCCCCAGGCGTCTGCTCAGGCGGACTGGCTGAGCGCAGTGGCTCACAGGCTGGTGGATCTGGTGTGGATGCCTCCATCTCAGGAGGACATCAACGCTGCTGCTGCGGCTGGTCTCTGCGATGGAGACGACAAAGTTTCCCCCTTGTGTTACTGCAGGGAGGGTAAGAGGGTTAACCCCCCCCGCCACAGAGCGCGCTGTTAGCATGTTAGCATGTTCCTGTTAAATAAGAAGTACAGCAGACGGAGGACTCGTTCTCTGTGTAGCAGAAAGCTCAGACTTCAGTGAAAACAAGACGACTTCTAGAAATGTTACGACTTAATCTTCATTCTTAGGGTTCAGAAGAGTCCAGCGTTGGTTTCAGAGCTTCGTTCTTCACATTTCTACAGAACAGTGTTAGTAACTGTCGCTGTAGCTGGGTTTGCTGAGCGTGTCCTCTTGTCTCTGTCCTCGTAGAGAAGCCGGGTGAGCGGCTGGTCCGGTGCTGCAGTAACCTGTGTGCAGGTATCTGGTTCCACGAGGGCTGCGCTCAGGCCAGAACCCTCGCAGACCCCCAGGAGGACTGGTTCTGTAGTACGGACTGCAGCGCCGACGGGACCTACGTGTACTGTCACTGTAAGGAGCAGAGGGGGGGGCAGATGGTCCAGTGTGGACTGATGGACAAATGCAGGAGACACGAGTGGTACCACAGAGAGTGTCTGACAGCAGCCGAGCGGACCGCAGCCGAACAGAGTGAGAACATTATATCCTGTTGTTGGGTTTGGGGGGTTCTGGTGTTTTAACGAGTTCCTCTGGATCTGAACTGACCCTTTAAAATGTCTTTACAAAGCGGCTCCTGGAATAATGAGAACAATGAGTTAATAGTCTGGTTCTAAGAAGCGACCTGATTGGGTAACACGTTTGTGTTCCAGCGCCGTGGTTCTGCTCAGAGTCCTGCTCCACGGCGGCCGACGGCGAGGACTTCCTGTTCAACTACACGAGGGCGGTTGTGTGGGAGGGCCTGTACCACATGACCAGACGGGACGCCATCCAGGAGGGGGACGGAGACGCCATGACGGACTTCTGGAAGATGGACCTGGTTCTGCTGTGGACCCGACAGCACCTGCAGCTCTTCAGGAGCGGCCACCAGATGATCACCGGTACGATCTGATTGGTCCGTGTGACGAGCCCCGCCCACTGCATGATCACAGTCATGTTGTCATGGTTACCGTGTGTGAACAGGGGTGGAGGGGTTCTACCCGGAGCGCGTCAGACAGGACCTGAGATGGAACCGAGTGCTGAATCCTCAGGGAACGTCTGGAGGGAACGTCAGCGTGGACCTGCTGACGGAGCTGCTGATCGCCGAGTTCAAAGGTCGGTCACGCCCACGTGTTCCAGAAGAAGCGTCCTCTGATTGGTCGGTATCAGTCTATAAAGAAGCGTCCTCTGATTGGTCGGTATCAGTCTGTATAAAGAAGCGTCCTCTGATTGGTCGGTATCAGTCTGTATAAAGAAGTGTCCTCTGATTGGTCGGTATCAGTCTGTGTAAAGAAGCGTCCTCTGATTGGTCGGTATCAGTCTATAAAGAAGCGTCCTCTGATTGGTCGGTATCAGTCTATAAAGAAGCATCCTCTGATTGGTCGGTATCAGTCTGTATAAAGAAGCGTCCTCTGATTGGTCGGTATCAGTCTATAAAGAAGCGTCCTCTGATTGGTCGGTATCAGTCTGTATAAAGAAGCGTCCTCTGATTGGTCGGTATCAGTCTGTATAAAGAAGCGTCCTCTGATTGGTCGGTATCAGTCTGTAAAGAAGCGTCCTCTGATTGGTCGGTATCAGTCTGTATAAAGAAGCGTCCTCTGATTGGTCGGTATCAGTCTGTATAAAGAAGCGTCCTCTGATTGGTCGGTATCAGTCTGTATAAAGAAGCGTCCTCTGATTGGTCGGTATCAGTCTGTATAAAGAAGCGTCCTCTGATTGGTCGGTATCAGTCTGTAAAGAAGCGTCCTCTGATTGGTCGGTATCAGTCTATAAAGAAGCGTCCTCTGATTGGTCGGTATCAGTCTATAAAGAAGCGTCCTCTGATTGGTCGGTATCAGTCTGTAAAGAAGCGTCCTCTGATTGGTCGGTATCAGTCTGTAAAGAAGCGTCCTCTGATTGGTCGGTATCAGTCTGTGTAAAGAAGCGTCCTCTGATTGGTCGGTATCAGTCTGTGTAAAGAAGTGTCCTCTGATTGGTCGGTATCAGTCTGTGTAAAGAAGCGTCCTCTGATTGGTCGGTATCAGTCTGTAAAGAAGCGTCCTCTGATTGGTCGGTATCAGTCTGTAAAGAAGCGTCCTCTGATTGGTCGGTATCAGTCTGTAAAGAAGCGTCCTCTGATTGGTCGGTATCAGTCTGTGTAAAGAAGCGTCCTCTGATTGGTCGGTATCAGTCTGTATAAAGAAGTGTCCTCTGATTGGTCGGTATCAGTCTGTAAAGAAGCGTCCTCTGATTGGTCGGTATCAGTCTGTGTAAAGAAGCGTCCTCTGATTGGTCGGTATCAGTCTGTATAAAGAAGCGTCCTCTGATTGGTCGGTATCAGTCTGTAAAGAAGCGTCCTCTGATTGGTCGGTATCAGTCTGTGTAAAGAAGCGTCCTCTGATTGGTCGGTATCAGTCTGTATAAAGAAGTGTCCTCTGATTGGTCGGTATCAGTCTGTAAAGAAGCGTCCTCTGATTGGTCGGTATCAGTCTGTATAAAGAAGCGTCCTCTGATTGGTCAGTATCAGTCTGTATAAAGAAGTGTCCTCTGATTGGTCGGTATCAGTCTGTAAAGAAGCGTCCTCTGATTGGTCGGTATCAGTCTGTGTAAAGAAGCGTCCTCTGATTGGTCGGTATCAGTCTGTATAAAGAAGCGTCCTCTGATTGGTCGGTATCAGTCTGTAAAGAAGCGTCCTCTGATTGGTCGGTATCAGTCTGTATAAAGAAGCGTCCTCTGATTGGTCGGTATCAGTCTGTATAAAGAAGCGTCCTCTGATTGGTCGGTATCAGTCTATAAAGAAGCGTCCTCTGATTGGTCGGTATCAGTCCGTATAAAGAAGCGTCCTCTGATTGGTCGGTATCAGTCTATAAAGAAGCGTCCTCTGATTGGTCGGTATCAGTCTATAAAGAAGCGTCCTCTGATTGGTCGGTATCAGTCTATAAAGAAGCGTCCTCTGATTGGTCGGTATCAGTCTGTGTAAAGAAGCGTCCTCTGATTGGTCGGTATCAGTCTGTATAAAGAAGCGTCCTCTGATTGGTCGGTATCAGTCTATAAAGAAGCGTCCTCTGATTGGTCGGTATCAGTCTGTATAAAGAAGCGTCCTCTGATTGGTCGGTATCAGTCTGTAAAGAAGCGTCCTCTGATTGGTCGGTATCAGTCTGTGTAAAGAAGCGCCCTCTGATTGGTCGGTATCAGTCTATAAAGAAGCGTCCTCTGATTGGTCGGTATCAGTCTGTGTAAAGAAGCGTCCTCTGATTGGTCGGTATCAGTCTGTATAAAGAAGCGCCCTCTGATTGGTCGGTATCAGTCTATAAAGAAGCGTCCTCTGATTGGTCGGTATCAGTCTGTGTAAAGAAGCGTCCTCTGATTGGTCGGTATCAGTCTGTATAAAGAAGCGTCCTCTGATTGGTCGGTATCAGTCTGTAAAGAAGCGTCCTCTGATTGGTCGGTATCAGTCTGTAAAGAAGCGTCCTCTGATTGGTCGGTATCAGTCTGTATAAAGAAGCGTCCTCTGATTGGTCGGTATCAGTCTGTATAAAGAAGCGTCCTCTGGTTGGTCGGTATCAGTCTGTATAAAGAAGCGTCCTCTGATTGGTCGGTATCAGTCTATAAAGAAGCGTCCTCTGATTGGTCGGTATCAGTCTATAAAGAAGCGTCCTCTGATTGGTCGGTATCAGTCTGTATAAAGAAGCGTCCTCTGATTGGTCGGTATCAGTCTGTAAAGAAGCGTCCTCTGATTGGTCGGTATCAGTCTGTGTAAAGAAGCGTCCTCTGATTGGTCGGTATCAGTCTGTATAAAGAAGCGTCCTCTGATTGGTCGGTATCAGTCTGTAAAGAAGCGTCCTCTGATTGGTCGGTATCAGTCTGTATAAAGAAGCGTCCTCTGATTGGTCGGTATCAGTCTGTAAAGAAGCGTCCTCTGATTGGTCGGTATCAGTCTGTAAAGAAGCGTCCTCTGATTGGTCGGTATCAGTCTGTAAAGAAGCGTCCTCTGATTGGTCGGTATCAGTCTGTATAAAGAAGCGTCCTCTGATTGGTCGGTATCAGTCTGTAAAGAAGCGTCCTCTGATTGGTCGGTATCAGTCTGTAAAGAAGCGTCCTCTGATTGGTCGGTATCAGTCTGTAAAGAAGCGTCCTCTGATTGGTCGGTATCAGTCTGTAAAGAAGCGTCCTCTGATTGGTCGGTATCAGTCTATAAAGAAGCGTCCTCTGATTGGTCGGTATCAGTCTATAAAGAAGCGTCCTCTGATTGGTCGGTATCAGTCTGTAAAGAAGCGTCCTCTGATTGGTCGGTATCAGTCTATAAAGAAGCGTCCTCTGATTGGTCGGTATCAGTCTATAAAGAAGCGTCCTCTGATTGGTCCACAGCATGTGTACAAAACATCTGGATAATTTGTCAGACTGGTCCTTTACAGGCACAGCAGCTTACTGACCTGACTGTCCTCTCAGGTGTGATCGAGTTTGGTAAAGGCAGCTTCACCAAGCAGCAGGTGGAGCAGAGCGCCCACCTGGCCGGAGATCAGGCCAAACACCTGGACCGACTCTTCTTCACGGGGGGGAGCCGTCCCAACCTGTCCAGCCACCTGTCCCGTCTGACGGCTCCGGCCGGCGGCAGGACAGAGGACGTGTCCCACTTTGTGGAGGAGTTCAGGAAGGACGAGCTCTTCAGCTTCAGGCCGGGACGGAAGCACCGGGGCTTCGAAGGGTTCAGCTACCAGCAGAGGGTGAAGAACCCCCAGAGGCTGGGCAGGACCATCAGGAGTCTGTGTGAGCAGCTGGACCGCCACAGGGACCAGGTCCTCTGAGGGGGGCGACAGGTGAGGACGAGGAGTCACATGACGACATGTCAACCGTCTGTCCATCATCATTCCAGATATTTAGTTCTGATGCTACACTGACTGATGGAGCAGCAGCTCTAAAATCCCTGTTTTAGTG